>NC_092130.1:83359790-83575069 GCF_043159975.1 Macaca nemestrina | reverse complement strand
TGGAGTGCAGTAGTATGATCACAGCTCAAGCAGTCCTCTCGCCTCAGCCTCTCAAGTAGCTGGGACTATAGGTATGTGCCACCAAACCCAGATGATTATTATTATTATTATTATTATTTTGTAGATACGAAGTCTCACTATGTTGCCCAGGCTAGGCTTCTATTTTTAATCAGTAGAAAACTGTTTTTAAAAATTTCTTGTCAATTCAATTGTCTCTTTTGATTGAATGCTAGATAAAGGCAGGGGTGCGTTACAACGGAGATGTATAGGCTTTTCCTTCTCCTCCTTCGTTTCCCCAGGGATATCTATCTGTTCAAAGAAAGTTTTGCAATTCTGTGGTAGCAGGAGAGGGGTTCATGTATTTTTCGTGTAACTTTCACTATTGGCTCTCTCTGACCTATAGCTGAGTTCTTAGATTCTGATTTAGAGGAGTTGGCTCAAGGTTAGAGCAATGTTGCCCTGAAGTGGGAAATGCCTAACCATTGTTTTGGAGAGTTGTCCCGTCTTTGCTGACCAGGCCCCTACCTTGGCTCTTGATGACAACCCTGACACCATCAATGTCTTCCTCTTGCCTCTTGCTTCAGGTGGTTCCTCTGAGACTTTTAGAAGTCCTTCCACCTCAGGGTGATGGCACCTTGTTTTTGTAGACACACTGACTCAACATAACATATGTTTTGTATGTCTTCAGTGTCACAAAAGAAATTCTGGATAGCAATGACAGCTTACATAGACCACGGAAGGCCAAGAGAAAGAGAAAGAGGAAGGGGAAAGGGGAGGCTCACTAGGAAGAACTGCAGGTAGTTAGTTTCAGTTATTGTGAAGTTGGAGCAAGTTACAAGACTTGAGTTTTGGATAGACATCATAAACAGCTTTGTATTCCTTGCTAGCAAGTTTAGAATTTATCCTAAATACCACTATTTCCAACAAAAAAATTATACCCATCCCCAGGGTCACAAGGGAAATTAAAGTTCAGGAGTCATAACTGTGGATTATTAGTGGTGAAATTAGAGACCAAAGGCTTAAGTGACAGGGAGAGGGAGATCTCTTGCTCTTGTAGAGCAAGACTAAGTCAGCATTATGCAGGTTTGTATCATTACTATCTGAAGTACAGTATTAAAAAAAAAAGTATTGAATGAATGAATATAATTAATGAAGTAACAAAATTCCATCAACATTCCTAAAGAGATGGTTTTAGCAGACTTTCCTTAGGAACTTGCATTCTAAATTCAGAGACACAGCGAACTTTTTGGGAATATGAATAAATTCAACTTGTACTAGAGTTATGCCATTTCTACTGTAAGAAACATCCCATCCTGTAATATTTCAGGTTCTTTGAATAAGAGCCTGAGTAGTTGCAGCACTAAGGACAGGAAGCTTTATTCTGCTTGCAGTTTCAGTCCGTTGGGAGACCCTTGGAATTGTTTGCTGTCAGCACACATAACCTGCTCAATGATGGCAGCAGCCCCTTTCATCTTAGAGTATCATTTTAATTGTGTAGCAAGTGGAGCTTTGTAAAACGAGAGTGTGCAAAGAAGTCTCTACACTGCCCATTAAGTCGTGTTATCTTTAGCATCATCAGTTTGCATGCTGAGGAATTTCAGGTGGAAGCAACCTTCTGAGACACTTCAGTTATTTTAGTAACAAAATGCACAGGGCCATTAATTTCATTTGGATCTATTTTGAGACTTAATCATTACATTTAAAATATTTTTTAAATCTAGGGAAAATGTTGAATTTCAATATCGTCATATATTTTCTAGGGTATCTGAGTCACGGTAATGAAGGTTTGAGATTATAAACCATTCCCAAAATATGCAGAACTCTCCTTTCAGCAACCAAGTGCCTCGTATTTTATAAACATCATTTCATTTCATTGTTGCAACAACCTACATAGTAGCTATTGTTAACTCCATTTTACAAGTAAGGAAGACAAGGAGACAGCCTCAGAAAGCATAAATTCTCTATTCAAAGACATTCTTTTAAAAATTTGGGAGGGTCTGTCTGACTCCAATGTCTTTGGCCCACCTGCAACAGCCTCTAGGCAAACCCCCAGGGTCACTGATTTGGCAAGTCCACTCTCCTGGAGAATCACAAAATGGCTAAATATTGCTTATTTATTATTATGAACACTGCTGTTTCTCTGCTCTGAATATCTATGCCCGTTTTTCCATTCTGTTATGTAGTTGTGAATATTAAAATGCTTTGGGAATGAGGGGAAATGTACAGAAAACTAGTACTAGAATGGAGTTTTTGTTTTTTTCTTGTGGCAGGAGAGCAAGAATTATTTTGGGGTGCAATATTGCATTTGAATACTTTTCTTAACAATTCAACATTGGTGCTCACCTCAGACTGAAAAGTCTGACTCAAGTGGCAAGTGTTGAGATTTTTGTTGTGCCTGTCTTATTGGGACTTAAATGATGCATACAGACAAGTCGATTTTCTCCAAACTTTTAAAAGTTACTGCCTTTTTAAAATTTAAAACAACCCACTGATATGCAGAGGGTACAATTAATTAAACAAAATAGGATCAGATTTAAAAGAGGGAAATGGGCAAACAAAACACAAAACAAAACTTCACTCTTCTCAGAGTTGAATTGTCAACTTCACTAAATGGTCTCTGCTGTGCTGAACTCCCCACAAAAGGTATTTCGATATGTGGGGGCCAAGGACCCTCCAAATAAAATAACACTGAAGGGCCTTTTCTGTGCATGTGATCTGTCCTTTACTCTTAAAAAGTCTTCTGAGTGTGATTATCTTGGGATATTTTCTATCTTAGTTAGAGATCATATATTTGTTCAGGAATAAAAGAAAAACACTTAAGCTGAATGGATATTTACTGTAAAGAATCAGGGATGGGCTATAGAGCCTGAAATGGCTCTGACTAGGAGAGAAACAGAACATTCTTCATGAACCAAAGCTCTCCCTCCTCCTCTCTTTTGTTTGTTTTTCAGATGGGTCAAATAGAGTCATTGCAGGCCTGTCTTTAAGTCACCTGCCAGTTCAGAAGTTCGTTACACTCATTGGATTTCCCACAATCCATTTCTAAATGCCCAGGAGAAGGAATCTGATTGGCCCACCCTGGTTCAATCAGCTGCGGGTAGGTAGGCAGGGCCAGGAACCAGTCACTCAAAGAAGCCGCATGAGCATGTCAGCTTTGGGATGTCAGGAAACCTGCCAAAGGGCCTGAGGGCTCTTCCTCCTCTCAGCAGGCAGAGTACATCAAGTTAATTTCCTCAGGAGTGCATTCTGATTAGAATATGCTATAATTAATTTCTGATGCCTGGAGAGACTGGATTAACTATCATGTTTATCCAAATCTCTTACAACCATTACACAGCAAAAGGATTCCTTTTGGGTTAGTTCTTCAAAAGATACACAAAACTCTTCGATCCACTCACTGCCACCACACATATGCCATATCCCTATCCTCCTTCCTGTCTGCCACCTCCCCTGCATCAGAGATAACTATAAACACAAAGAATATGTTATTGGCCCGATAGCAAAGAAAGTAATACTACCTCCCACTAACTTTCTGCAAAACGATGTTGTTGACAATGAATATACTATGTACTGTTTGTTGAGTACTTTGAGTTTCTCAGACAGTCACTGTGTAAATACAAGGTATTATTACTATTATTACCATGTTTAACATTTGGTTAATAGTAGGAAAGTTCTTTTACAGTCTTGGCTGTAAACTATAGCTATAAATTTTTCCCATCTTCTTTAAGGCTGTTCCAGAGGCTTTGAACAATGATACTAAAGTAACAATTCAAGTACATCACTGTGCCTAATGAATAACAGTGCTCTTGATTAATGGTACTTGTTCAACATCACACTGACAGAAGTATGAAGTGTAAAAAAATGGAGTTTCTGCCTACTGTGATTTTTTTCTCCATTTTTTAAAAAAACAGACATCATCAGAGCTGAATTTTTTTAGAGCTGGATTTTTTTATTACCTATTCGTATATTCAACTACTGCTGTATTTTTTCATTTGACAAATACTGTGCTTTTGTCTCATGCTGGTGCTTGCTATCAGAGTGTTATCACTCAAGAGATCTGCTGTAGGATCTGCTAAGCATCTCTGCAATCAGCCAGCCCTCTACTAGCCTAGCACTAGACCTCTCCCAAGGTAGAAAAAAAGAGACGGTCCGGGAGGGAGGGAGGGTGAACTTTGCTGAAAGCACACACTGGTCACAGCTGACAAGGAACAGCCAGGTGTGAGAATATCTATCACGAAGTCATTGGTGAATTGCAGGTGACTAGAGGCATACTTCACGGTGCTGTATCAGAGTTTATGTATTTTACTAACCTTATTTCATTGAGTTGAAGCTATACAGTTTTATGAGCCCCCCAATCCTCTACTAGTTGGAAATAAATTCCTCCTCGGCTATATATCAGCGAATGACACTGGCTGTTGGCCCATCTCTCTGGGCAAATTCACTGCCTGTATTTCTTCTTTTTCTTTCATCCTTGGGCTAGGGTGCAGGGTTGTTTCTGTATGACATGATATGCCAAGAAGGAAAAGCCTTGCAGTTTAAGGTGAGGGAGGCAGGGCAACCTGAGTACCAGCTTTAACCTCTTGTTACATCCCCATCTTGTAAATTGTTCTATCTGGTGGTGATTTGAATGTTTAGCACTGTTGTCAGCTCTCTCTGCACTCCAGCTTTTCTCTCTCCTGGCAGGAACATCTGGGACACAGACTTTACAAACAGTAATAATAACCCTACTTTAGCTTTCACATTTTTGTAGTTGTTATTATGTCATCATGGTAAATGACCATAATTGACCCCCACAGTCAAATGTTGCCAACATTCATATGAATAGCAACTGCAATCTCAGAGGCTAGCAGGCATGTGCTTTGCAAATAAAAAATTTGCTGAATAGCTGAAATCTCAGGTTTGTTTGGGGACCTGAGTATTTCTGAATTATAATGGAAAACGATTTGTTTCTGAAACAGAGCAGTGCTGCATACAGGAACCGAAACAGGAGGTCAAGGGTAAGTATTAGATGGATATTTCCAGGATTTGCAAGAGCCCTTACATCTTCAGGGGCTGATTTAGATATGGAGTGATGAGTCATGAGACTCCAACTGAGCATAGAGTTATTGTAATTGTATTTCTCACCTAAAGGGCACACAAAATACACACACACGCATGCACGCATGTGCATGCATGCACGCACACAAAATTCCAGCGTCACTGCCATCCCAAAGTTAGCGTATACCTTTCCTGATGTCCTCCAGAGCTGCCATGCAGTGAGGACATAAGAAAACAGTGAAAGAAGAATTGACAATGCCAAAACACGTATCAATACTCTGACTATAACTGTACGTTTTAATATTGTGCTCAGGAGGCAATTTCAGCTAAATTAGTCTTGACAATTTTTGACTGATTTGGTTGAGAAACCAGGACCAATTCAAGATGGTTGTTTCAATAAATGAATGAATGAGTGAATAAATTAGCTAAATCTATTTTCTCCTATTTCCTGAGGAATCTACTTCATCACAAAATGCCTATTTTTAATCATAACTTTTTTTTTTTCAAACTAGGCTTGTTACCCTAAAATAAAACAATCTAACACAGAAGGCAGGTACCTTGAAATTAGCTTTACATAGCTTTATGTAATCTAAATACATCTTCTTGATTCAGTCATTATTATCCAGATCTAGTTAAAATCACTCACACAAGATTTTGAAACCTGTCTCAAAGTCTTCTGTTATCTCCTCTCATGTTTCTGAAACAAGCCTCTCTTCAGTTCTCTCCTGTGTTTAATGAGAGCACCTTTGAGAAGAATAACCAACAATCTCAGATCATTGTTGTTGGCATGGAAATTAAGGGAGATCAGAAATTTCTCATTATATAATGATTCTCAAAGTATAGGGAAATTGAGAAAGAATCTTGCCTAGACAGTCATTAGCATTATTGATAAACTATTTATAAAAGTAGGTTCCCTGTGGCATAAAGAGGCATGTCCCCAGGATGACCTGGGATAACCAATTCCACCATCCTGAAACTTCTCCTTATCTCCTATTCCTAAACTTCTCCTTATCTCCTTATCTCCTATCTTCTATTGACCAATGGCTCCATCTGGTCAATGGCTCCTTAGAGTGGGTCAAAGCCTCACAGTAGTCACCACTCCTCCCCTACCCTCCACCCAACCACATAATTACATTTGCTCCCTTAGTCCTATCTCTCTCGATACAATCAAAATTCCCTATTGTATCAGTGTGGCAAACCTAGATATTACCAGAAAGCTCATTGGATGTATTTTACACTGGGCTGTGAGTAGCTGTAATTCTTCTCATAAATATTTTTTAATTTTTATAAAGGAATTTGTTAACCCAATTAAATCTCTTATTTGTTAAAAGAATGATCAGAGAGATATTTTGTTTAGGGAGGACTTGTCGACAGGACGTTCCCCTGATTCTATTCTAGCATGTTATAGTAAGCAACTTGATACTCTCTTTTTGAAGTTCTCTGACTTGGATTTGAATTTCAAAGCCCAAATTAAAGTGTCTTAATCTTCTTCTTAGTTTTATTCCAAGGCTAGCTAAAAACAAACAATAAAGGCAGAAGCAGAATAATGTAACTTTTTCTAAATTGCATTTATTGTTTTACTTTTTCTCTTCTTATTTTTACCAGAACAGAAAGGAGCTGGGAAAGGAGAGGCCAAAGAGCAGACAACTACTGACTGTTGACCAAGTAAGGCCTGGCGAGTCTCCAGCTGGACTGGTCTTCGTTGTGAGTCGTAGAGGTTCTCTTCATTGAATTTGCAAGTAGAGAGGAGTGTGTGAAGGTGCTTTTGTTTATGTTGAATTTTTGAAGTTTGTGGGTTCTATTATTAACTCAGTTTTATATAGTTTTGATCAGGGAAGCCTTTAGACAGCATGGACCATTCCAGTATGAAGGAGTCTTCTTATTCTCATGTGACCACAAGACCATCTCATACACCTTCTCTGTGTCCCAGTCTGCTTCCTCAACCAGTGGATTTAATAAATAGCTAGGTGTCCGCATTATTCAAATACACAAAGAAAATTAAGTTGTTTATTTAATGTCTTAAAAAGATGTTTATTAACCCAAATGAGATCTTATTTTTGAAATGTGTCATCATTTTCTATGAGTTAATCTTACTTCTTGAACATCCACCCTATTAGTTTCATACGTGAGAAATAGTATCTCTTACTGTCTTCCAGTTTAACATCATCTTCCATTTCAAAGTAGTGTGTCTGGGGTGCACGATGTCTTCCAAAGTTTTTCTCTCATCTCAAATTATCCAAAGGTAATGCTGGGGCATAGGAGGAGGTGGGCTATATTACTCTGTGAAGGTTAAAGAAAGGAGGAGAAAGTAATGGATTTGTAATCACAATTCCTAGTGTTGTACTGTGGATCTTGGAAAGATTTGGTTGAGAAGTGGCTGATCCAGGCTAGTCTTGTCTAGTTTCTAGTGCCCTTTGCAATATCTGTTGAGACCATGTTCCCATGGCTGATGCTCATGGTCCACTCAATTTGCTTCTGGTCTCAAATATTTGAAACTTCATGACATCTTTTTCTAAACTCCAGGCCTCTGCTGGTTCATTGACCATCTCAGCCTCTCTCTCTCTCCCCTTACCAAGGCATATGGATACTTCTAGATTATCTATGTTATGAGCAGCCATGAGAAACCTAGAGTGCTACCTCATGTTTAAATAAACATGCCTTCCACCATGTTTATAATAGAAAATGGTTCAGGAATAAAAATTTGGTTTCTCCTAGAAGCTTGGATCTTCCCCTTCCAATAGTTCCAAGAAAATAGGCTGCTAGCACAGCTATTCTAAGATTTATTCATTTCTCTATGGATGTTTCTATCTACCTGACCAATTTACCATATTAGTTCATTTTCATACTGCTGATAAAGGCATACCCAAGACTGGGCAATTTACAAAAGAAAGAGCTGTATTGAACTCACAGTTCCACATGCCTGGGGAGGCCTCAGAGTCATGGCAGAAGGTAAAAGGCACATCTCACATGGCAGCAGACAAGAGAAGTGAGCTTGTGCAGGGAAACTCCCATTTTTAAAACCATCAGATCTCATGAGATTTATTCACTATCACAAGAACAGCATGGGAAAGACTGACCTTAATGATTCAGTTATCTACCACTGGGTCCCACTCACAACATGTGGGAATTCAAGTTGACATTTGGGTGGGGACACAGCCAAACCATACCATTCCACCCCAGTCCCTCCCAAATCTCATATCCTCACTATTGAAAACCAATCATGCCTTCCCAACAGTCCCCCAAAGTCTTAACTCATTTCAGCATTAACTCAAAAGTCCATAGTCCAAAGTCTTATCTGAGACAAGGCAAGTCCCTTCTCCCTATAAGCCTGTAAAATCAAAAGCAGGTTAGTTACTTCCTAGATACAATGGGGATACAGGCATTGGGTAAATACGGCCACTCCAAGTGGGAGAAATTAGTCAACACAAAGGGGCTACAGGCTCCATGCAAGTCTGAAATCCAGCAGAGTAGTCAAACCTTAAAGTTCCAAAATGATCTCCTTTGATTCCATATCTCACATCCAGATCATGCTGATGCAAGAGGTGAGTTCCCATGGCCTTGGTCAACTCTGCGCCTGTGGCTTTGCAGAGGACAGCCCCCCTCTCAACTGTTTTCACAGGCTGGCATTGCATGTCTGTGGCTTTTCCAGGTGCAAGGTGCAAACTGTTGGTGAATCTACCATTCTGGGGTCTGGAGGATGGGGCCCCTCTTCTCATAGCTCCACTAGGCAGTTCCCCAGTAGGGACTCAGTGTGGGGGATCTGACTTCCCATTGAGCCTTGCTTCTGCAAGGATATCCAGGCATTTCCATACATCCTCTGAAATCTAGGCAGAGGTTCCCAAATCCCAGTTCTTGACTTCTGTGCACTGGCAGGCTCAACACCATGTGGAAGCTGCCAAGGTTTGAGGGTTACACCCTCTGAAGTCACAGCCTGAGGTCTATGTTGGCCCCTTCAGCCATGGCTGGAGTGACTGGGACACAGGTCACTAAGTAAGTCCCTACACTGCACACAGCATGGGGACCCTGGGCCTGGCCCACAAAACCACCTTTTCCTTCTAGGTCTGTGGGCCTGTGATGGGAGGAGCTGCTGTAAAGACCTCTGACATGCCCTGACACATACCCTATTGTCTTGTGGATAAACACTGTGCTTCTAGTTACTTATGCAAATTTCTACAGCTGGCTTGAATTTCTCCTCAGAAAATAGAATTTTGTTTTCTATTGCATTCTCGGACTGCAGATTTTTTGAACTTTTATGCTCTGCTTCCGTTATAAAACTGAATGCCTTTAACAGCACCCAAGTCACCTCTTGAATGCTTTGCTGCTCAGATATTTCTCCCACCAGATACCCTAAATCATGTCTCTCAGGTTCAAAGTTCCACAAATCTCTAAGGCAGGGCAAAATGCTGCCAGTCTCTTTGCTAAAACATTAACGAGTCACTTTTCTCCAGTTCCCAACAAGTTTCTCATCTCCATCTGAGACCACCTCAGCCTGGATTTCATTGTCCATATTACTATCAAACATTTGGTCAAAGCCACTAAACAAGCCTCCAGGGAGTCCCAAACTTTCCCACATTTTCCTTTCTTCTTCTGAGCCCTCCAAACTGTTCCAACCCCTGCCTGTTACTCAGTTCCGGAGTCACTTCCACATTTTTGGTTATCTACAGAATTGCCCCACTCTCCTGGTACCAATTTACAGTATTAGTCAATTTTCACACTGCTGATAAAGATATACTAGAGATTGGGCAATTTACAAAAGAATGAGGTTTATTTGATGCACAGCTCCACGTGGCTGGGAGGCCTCACAATCATGGTGGAAGGTGAAAGGTGTTTCTCACATGGTGGCAGACAAGAGAAGAGAGCTTGATCAGGGAATCTCCCGTTTTTAAAACCATCAGATCTCATGAGACTCATTCACTTTCACAAGAACAGCATGAAAAAGTCCTGCCTCCATGATTCAATTATCTCCCACCAGGTTCCTCCCACAAGATGAGATGTGGGTGGGGACACAGCCAAACCATATCACTCCCCATCTGCATTCAATGCTACTCCCCAAATTTGACCCGGAATAGGAAGCCTTGATGTATGTATCTCATGGCACACTTAAACTTCTCTCTCTTACAGGTATTTTAACTCTCCTTGAGTGGGAAGGGCTGGGTTTTTAACATATAGCATGATGAATCCATACTGATTCTGGTAGATGGTGTTGAATATTTTTTGAAGATAAAGAGATAGGATTTACTAGTGGATTGCATTTGGGATGTGAGAAAAAAATAAAGATAATTGCAAAGGTTCTAGGCTGAAAAGGGAAAGGACAGATGGGGAAGATGGGGAAGAACAGAAGTGAAAGGGGAAGGTCAGTTGTCCAGTCTTGGAAGATTACCTTAAATCTTCCAATGTCAGGATAAAACACAAATTGAGCCCTTGATTCAACTGCCCAGATACATTTTCAACTCTCCAGCAAATGGGATTTAATATAATAATATTCATCATAATAATAACGTAGCTAACTATTACAGATTATTTTTGAAGTTCCAGGCACTATTCTAGACACTTATATAAGTTCCCAGCTAAAACATATAGAAGTGCTAATGTTCCTAGGTTTCAGCTAATGGGATGAAGGGGAGATGATGTGTATAAATTCTAGATCATTGCTGACTTGAAGACAAGTTGGCTTTCCTGGACTTTGGCTTTTATTTCCATGAATAAGACTGTTTCTGAGCCAATAATCCAAATCTCAACTTTGCAAATGATGATGGAGATGCATGATGAAAGGGACCCACCATCCTAAAAGGTTATAGAGAACATCTACACCACCATCCTAGACTAGCCTGGCATATTAGATATAACTAAACTTTTATTTGTTCAAAATAGTTTGGTCTCCTTTTAAATACAAACACAACATTTACTCTAATTAATAAATGCAATTTTCTGAGGTAAAAGGATAGTAACATTAGCCAGGCACAAGTAGAATTTTATATTTTTATAATTTTTATCATTATAAGAGAGTAAATTTCTATATTAAATCTGGGCAGTTGTTTGCCAGTCAGAACCTTGCTCTATCCCCCTGCCCTCACTCCCACCCAAGCTGTTAAGAAAGGCGATATTCAAGGCCTAGTATATGATCAGTTGTACACATTGTGTATGTAACACATTTAATTATTATCATTATTGGGCACTATTTCATTACTGAATTTCTAGAGCAAAGCCACTTTTCCCAATTTTCCCTCTAATTCTCAATCTCTTGCCCTGACTATGAAAAGAGAACCACAGTTTTTCTACTCAGCTCTTACAGCACTCACCAAAAGGATATGGAAATTTTTGCTTCATTAGACACTCACAGCTTTCTCTTTTTTCCTCCTGTTCTATGCAGCAAAGAACAACCTGTAATAAGTTGCTCCCACTTCACAACCAAAAATAAAATCTTCTTTTAAAATGAAATGTTTTAATTCCAACTGTGATAATGCCAAATTTGGCACAAACTCTGATAAATTAACTCTTTCGACCTCAAAATCTCCCAAAAATATTAGATTAAAGAGGATGTTTAAAATTCAGGCAATTCTTCTGGGGGAAAACATTCATGTAGCAAAGAAGACCCTAACAATTAGGGATCTAGGTTCAACTTTTCCTATTTCTTCTGTTACCATCACACCCCAATACCTAATTGCTATACTACAACTGTAAGGAATTAGTCTATCCATGACTTTTACAGCTCTTATTGTAAGCATCCTTCTTTCAGAATTTAGAATGTCATTAGTATTATAGTTATTTATATTTTTGATTGCAGATTCTGTCTCTTCATTAATCTTGGAAGATGGGAACCAACAGATAATATGATATAGCCCTAGTTTGTACTACAGTCACTCCCTGGATACAATGCAGTGTGCTTGGGCAGGGTTTATTGAGTATCATATACGTAAAGCCCTAGTATTTCTGGGAAAGAGGGTTGGGAAGGGAAACCTGAAAGAAGAGGGGACACATTTCTCCACCAAACACACATGCACACACATACACACACATGCATACATATGTGTGTGAGTGTGTGTGTTTGTGTGATTTAGAGGTTAATAAAGGTAAAGGAGGTCTACAGTTTTTTTCTTGTAACCAGCGTTTTAAATTTATGATAATCCCCTCAGTATATTTCTTGAATCATAGTTCTTAATTTAATAGGTGTTACTTGAATTTAATGATCTCAAGAACATGAGATCAGAAGACTTATATCTAATATCTAACAAGTTATGGGGAGAATTTTATGAGTATAAACAGCATAAATAAGATTTTTTGTTTCTACCATATATTCAATGGAAAATATTTTAAATCTTCTTTTCTCATGTATTTTGCTGAATCCTAGTGACCAGGTTTGCTGTGTTTTCTTTTTGTTTTTTTTTTGTTTGTTTGTTTGTTAACTTTGTCAAAAATTAACTTTGTAGTGTTCATCTCCGTGAAAAATATGGAAAATGATATTACTACAATTTATCTCAAATTCTGGAAATGGCATGTACCAACATGATGTTGCTAACGTTTTTATATAGATATAATTTTACATAGATATCATTGTAAAGGTAGAGGTCAGGACAACTCAAGCAATACAAAAATAAATCTTCAATAAAAACTTATCTGAATTAATAAAGGTCATTTTTCCTTTTTAAGGTAGTGGTGCAGAGTAGTGTCTTTAAAGTTAATTTTATAGATTATCACAAAGGCAACATAGTGAGTAGGTTAAAAACAAACAAACAAAAACAAACAAAAAAAAAACAAGCTCTGTAACCAGACTGACTGGATTTGAATCCCAGATTTATCGCTTACTAGCTGTTAAAACTACTGCATATCACTTCTCTTTGCTTCCATTTCTTCAACTGGAAAAATGGAAGAAAAATAGCCTCTATCTCACAGAGTGGTTCTGAAGATTGAGTAAATGAACACATGTAAAACGTGAAGTACATGGTAAGGGCTCAGAGAATATTTGCTATTATTTGGGGATGAATTATGCATTTGAATTATAGGCAGCAAGTACTCTGTACACATCAAGTGCTGAAATCTCTATTTGACTTTGCATTTTCTTGTTTTTTAATTTTTAGTTAATATATAATATATGCATATATTTATGGGTTACATATGATTATGCATGCAATGTGTAATGATCAAATCAGGGCATTTAGGATAGACATCACCTTGGACACATCATTTCTTTGTGTTGGGAAGACTTTAGTGTTTTTACCTAGCGATTTTGAAATATATGTTGATGTTAACTACAGTCACCCTAATGTGCTATACAACACTAGAACTTATTCCTTCTACCTAACTGTATGTTTTTACCCCTTAACCAAACTTTCTTCATCCTCCCCTCCAACAACAACCTCTGGTAACTTTCTGTCTACTCTCTACCTCCATAACATCAACTTATTTAGCTCTCACATATGAATGACAACATGCAATATGTACTGTATTAGTCCATTTTCATACTGCTATGAAGAAATACCCAAGACTGGGTAATTTATAAATAAAAAGAGGTTTAATGGACTCACAGTTCCACATGGCTAGGGAGGCCTCACAGTCATGGCAGAAGGCAAAGGATGAGCTAAGGCATGTCTTACATGGTGGCAGGCAAGAGAGTGTGTGCAGGGGAAATGCCCTTTATAAAACCATCAGATCTCATTAGACTTATTCACTGTTATGAGAATACCATGGGAAAAACACACTCCCATGGTTCAATTACCTCCAACTGGGTCCCTCCCATGACATGTGAGAATTGTGGGAGCTAGAATTCAAGGTGAGATTTGGGTGGGAACACAGCCAAATCATATCAATTTGTTTCTCTGGTTCTGTGGCTTATTTTGCTTAACATAATGACCTCTAGTCCTATCCATTTTGCTACAAATAACATGATTTCATTTTTTATGGCTGAATAATACTCCATCGTGTATATATACTAAATTTTTCTTTATCCATTTATCTACTGATGAACATTTAAGTTGATTCCATATCTTGGCTATTGTGAATAGCGCTGCAAAAGCACTAGGGTGCAGGTATCTGTTTGATAAACTGATTTCCTTTCCTTTGGATAACTAGTCAGTAGTGGAATTGTTGAATTATATGGTAGTTCTATTTTTAGTTTTTTGAAAAAACCTCCATACGATTTTCTGTAGTGCCTGTACTAATTTACATTCCCAAGAACAGTGTATAAGAGTTCCATTTTAAAAGAGGAAATGACAGTGTCTCTGTTTGCAGATGGTATGCACTTTCTGCACATGTAACCCAAAACCTAAAGTATGGTTAAAAAAAAATTCAATTTTCTTTTTCTGTGAAGAATGTCATTGGTATTTTGATAGAGACTGCATTTAATATATAGATTGCCTGGGTAGTATGGTCATTTTAACAATATCAGTTCTTCCAATCCATGAGCATGGGAAGTTTTTCCATTTGTTTTTGTCCTCTTCAATATCTCTCATCAATGTTTTGTAGGTTTCCTTGTAGAGGTCTTTCACCCCCTTGGTTACATTTATTCCTAGGTACTTCTTTTTTAGTTACTTAAAATGATATTGCTTTCTCAATTTTTTTTCGCCTAGTTTGTCACTCATGTATAGAAATGCTACTGATTTGTATATGTTGATTTTGCATTCTGCAACTATACTCAATATGTTTATCAGTTTTAAGAGGTTTTTGGTGGAATCTTTAGATTTCTCTAGATGAAAGATTATTTCATCTGCAAAGAAAAACAGTTTGACTCCTTTTTCAATTGGAACGTCTTTTATTTCTTTCTCTTGCCTGATTGCTCAGGCTAGATCTTCCAGTACTATGTTGAATAGAAGTGATGAAAGTAGGGATCCTTATCTTCTAGTTCTTAGAGGAATGATTTTCAGCTTTTCCTTATTCAGTATAATGTTAACTTCGGGCTTGCCACACATGGCCTTTATTATGCAGAGGTATTTTCCCTCTATTCCTAATTTGTTGAGCATATTTATTATGAAACAGTTGAATTTTATCAAATGCTTTTTCTGAGGGATATTGACCAGTAGTTTTCTTTTTTTGATATGTTCTTGTCTGGTTTGTATATCAGGGTAATGCTCACATCACAGAATTAGTTAGAAATAATTCTCTTTCACTTTTTGGATTAGTTTGAGAAGAATTGGTATTGGTTATCATTTTTAGATTTGGTAGAATTCAGCAGGAAAACCATTCAATCCTGGGCTTTTCTTTAATGGGAAATTTTTTAAATTACTGATTTGATTCACGATTTATTATTAATTTGTTCAGGTTTTCTATTTCTTCCTGGTTCAATCTTGGTGGGTTGTGTGTGTCCAGGAAATTATCAATTTCCTCTAGATTTTCCAGTTTGTTAGCATACAGTCATTTATAATACTTTCTGATGAACCTTTGTATTACTGTGGTATTTATTGTAATGTCTTCTTTTTCACTTCTGATTTTGTTTATTTTGGTTTTGTATCTTTTTTCTTCGTTTGCCTAGCTCGCATTTTACCAATTTTGTTTATTTTTAAAAGAAACAACTTTTCATTTTGTTGAATCTTTGTAATCTTTTTAGTCTCTATTTTGTTTAGTTCTGCTCTAATCTTTATTATTTCTTCTACTAATTTTGAGTTTGACTTTTTCATGCTTTTCTAGTTCTTGGAGTTGCATTGTTGGGTTAGTATTTCTACTTTTTAAATGTAGTCATTTCTTGCTATATGCTTCTCTCTTAGCACTGCTTTTTCTATATTCTATAAGTTTTGGTATGTTATAGTTACACTTTAATTTATTTCAAGATTTAAAAAAAAATCATTCTAAATTTCTTCATTGGCCCAGTGGTCCTTTAAGAACATGATGTTTGATATCCATGTGTTCATACAGTTTCCAAAGTTCCTCTTGTTATTGATTTATAGTTGTATTCCTGAAAAAAATACTCGATATGATTTTGATTTTTAAAAATTTATTGAGACTTATTTTATGGCCTAACTTATGGTTAATCTGAAGAATGTTCCATGTGCTGATGAAAGGAATATGTATTCTGCAGCTTTTGGATAAAATACTCTGTAAATGTCTGTTTGGTATATAGCACAGTTTAAATCAATGTCTCCTTATTGATTTCCTATCTAGATGATGATATGTCCAATGATGAGAGTGGGGTGCTGAAGTCTCCAACTGTCGTTGTGGTGGAGTCTATCTCTCCCTTTAGGTATAATAATATTTGCTTTGTAGATCTAGGTGCTCCAGTATTGGATGCATATATATTTAGTATTGTTATATCCTCTTGCTATATTGATCCTTTTATCATTATATATTTACCTTCTCCATCTCTTTTGACTGCTTTTGACTTAAAGTTTGTTTATTCTGAAATATATACAACTACCGCTTCTTGCTTTTGGTTTTTATTTGCATGGAATATCTTTTCCCATCCCTTCACTTTCAGTCTGTATGTGTCTTTATAGATGAAGCGAGTTTCTTATAGGCAGCATATAGTTGAGTTACATTCTTTTTATCCATTTAATAAGTCTATACCTTTTAAGTGGGGAATATAATTCATTTACATTCAGGGTTATTATTGGTAGGTAAGGACTTATTCTTGTTCCCTTTTTAATTGTTTGTTGGTTGTTTGTTGTCTTGTACTTTACTTTGTTCATTTCTCTCTTATTGTTATCATTGCTTTTTGATTTTTTTTTTTTGTATTGATAACATTTAAGTCTCCTCTATTTATCATTTCTGTGTTTGTTCTACCAGGGAGTTTTATCTGTTTGTGTGTTTTCATGATGTTAGATCTAGTTCTTTTGTTTCCAGATTAAGCTTCCCATAGGCATTGTAGGGTTGGTTTGATGGTGATGAATTTTCTGATATTGCTTATCTGGGAAAGACTTTCTCTTTCACCTTTGAAGAATAGCTTTGTTGGACATAGCATTATTGGCTGTCAGGTTTTTTTCTTTCAGTACATTGAGTATGTCATCTCATTCTCTCCTGGCTTTTAAGGTTTATGCTGAGAAATCTGCTATTTTTTATAGATGTTCCCTTATATGTGACTTGATGCTTTTCTATTGCTGTTTTTAGAATTTTTTTGTGTGTGTTTCTTTCACTTTTGACTGTTTGACTATAATGTGCATTGAAGAAGCCCTTTTTGGATTCAATTATTTGGAGATCTTTGAGCTTCCTCTATCTGAGTATCTATATCTTTTGCAAGACTTGGGAAGTTTTCAAATATTACAGTGTTAAATAGGTTCTCTATGTCTTTTCCCATCTATTCTTCTGGAATACCTAAAAATTAAATATTTGGTTGCATTATAGTGTCCCTTACATCACATGGACTCTGTTCATTCTTTCTATTCTTTTTTTTCCTCTGACCATATTATGTCAAAAGAACTGTCTTCAAATTCAAAAATTATTTTTTCTGCTAGATCTAGTCTATTGCTGAAGCTCTCAATTGTATTTTTATTTTATTTATTGGAATTTTCAGTTCCGTATTTTCTTTCTTATTCATTTTTATAATACATATCTCTGTTGAATTTTTCATTCAGATCATGAATTGTTTTTCTGATTTCTTTGTATTGTTTGATCTGTGTTCTCTTGTATCTCACTTAACTTCTTTAATATTACTTTGAATTCTCTTTTGGGAATTTGATGTTTTATTTTTATTGAAATCTGTTGCTGGAGAATTATTGTGTTCTTTTGGAGGTGTCATGTTTTCTTGTTTTCTCATGTTTCTTATGTTCTTATGTTAATATCTGCACATCTACTCACTTCTTTCATTTTATTTTTGGATTGACCTTCATAAGGAAAGATTTTTTCCTATATATATGTTTATAATGTTGGGTGGGTAGGGCACCTTAGTTTTTATTCTGAGGGTACATATTAGTGTATTCTCTATATGACTTCTTCAACTTTAATCAGCATCATTAGTGTCTCTTAGTTCCTCAGTGGCTTAGGCTGCATTTGCTAGTGAGGTTTTGCTGGGGATAAGAACACCAAGTGGATCAGTCTTTGTGCTCCAGTGGTGATGTCAACAGGACAAATGTGCCCATCCTTGAAACCCTTGGTGATGTATGCAAGCATTGGTGTTAGCAGGACCAAGCAGGCCTATCTTTGAGCCTCCAAAAAGCTTAGTTGGATGCTGAAAGTGGCAGCAGCACTCAGGCAGGTGAGAAAGTCCTTGAGGCCCTAGGTGGTGTGTGTGGTGTTAGCAATGGTAGTAGCAGTGGTGAGCCAACTATCAGGCCCCCAGGCAGCATGTGGGAGCACAAGCAATGGTGGTAGTGGGTTGGGTAGGCCAGATACCAGGCCCTCAGGTTTAACATAAGTGGGTATTGATGATGGTGGTAGTGGCAGGCTGATGGACCCATCCTCAGGCCCTGGGAGAAGTGCACAGGTGTTGGTGGTGGCAGTCAGAGAGGTTGATTCTCAGGCCTGCAGAAAGCACTCAAGCACTGGTAGCAGGCTTGCTGGGTCTGTTGTTAGGCCTCCTGGTGGTATGCATGCATACCAAAAATGGCAGGTAGGGTAGGTTGAACCTCAGGTCACCAGGCAGCTTGCTCAGGCACTGACTGAGGTGGTTCTGGGCAGCATGAACATGTCTTCAGTCCCAGGGATGGTGTACATATAGGTTATTTCCTATAGGAAATATGTACATGGTGTATATATAGGTTATTTCATATAGATTCATGCAGGTACATGGTAGCCCTGCTGCTGGAGGAGCACATGGGATTGCTGTCAGTGCCTGTGACCCTTGGAAGGCAGCTCTCAGACTCTAGGAAGTGTGCACTTTGTCTCTATTTGTCCCAGCAGCAGTCTCCCTGGTGAGCTGCACCTCCCTTTTCCTAGCATGTAGGGCACTGCATAGGCTAAAGTGCTGGGGACTCAGCTGCACCACTGGGTCCAGGTGGCGTCATGATGCTTTAGTTCTCTGGTTGGATGTGGACGGATGTCAGTGGGGTTCCAGGATTGTGGAGATTCAGGGACTTCTGGGCCCTACGGCAGGATGTAGTCTGGTGGGGACTGGGCTCTCAAAATGGTACTGTACTATCCGTTTGGGTCTCAGGGGTGTGTTGGGACCCAGCATGAACTCCCTCTCTAAAGCGATGTAATTGTGTGAACTTCTGGAAGCTCCCTATACTAGTGTGTGGGCCTGCAAGGGCCAAGGGGCTCTCTTGTTGCTAGGACTGCCAGAGTCCATGGTGGGAATGTGGACTACTGAGATTCCCTCATTTACCTTTTTCCCACACTAGAGACCCTTTCCTGGCTCCCAGCCAAACCTAGCCAGGCCAGGTGCCTCACTTCCATCTTTTTCCATGCCTCAGATATTCCCTGTCACTTTCTTACTGAATTCTAGTGTTATTTCTTAAACAATCTATTCTAGGTGTGATTATCTATTTGCTGTTTTGGTTCTTCTTTGTGAAGGAGGGGACTATTGGGAGGCCCTAGTCAGTCCTCTTGAAACTCCCCATTTGACTTTGCACTTTCTGATGAGAGCACATACATCAAAATTTTTGTCATATTTTAAGTGTTATTTCTTTCTTGTCATCTCCAGATGAATTGTACTTTATGAAGAAAATAACCTCAATAAGTAATGCAACCAGAAGACAAAAGAAATCTACAGTATTCTTCTTTTTAGAAAAGTATTAAGCAACGGTTTGAAAAAAATTTTTGTACTTAATATTGCATCATATTACCTACATATTCAGTTTTTAGGAAGATTGAATTAAGAAATAAACCTGCAGTTAACTGTAAAATAGGAAAAATGGTCTTATCTCCCAGCATAGTATGATTTCCCCTTCCCTAGGAGACTATCCTGTGTTAGAAGATAATCCGTATTTCAGAGGCCATTTAAGCTTGGAGAATTCACACCAAGATGTTAATTTTGTAATATTCCTTCCAAATATAATATCATTTCTAGTGTAGTATGGACATACTATTTTGTCCACTTACTATGTACTTACTACATTTCTTTTTTGACAGCTGCTTTCCCCTCAACTCTACCTACACTTCCTATGTCCTGTATGATCTTCACTTTTGATCCAGGCAACACCACTTGTCCTTGGCTAGGCCAATACTCATTCTTGAGAATTTTTAATTTGAGACAGAAAGATGCAGGGAAATTTCTCTTATGGGATAAAGCTGTATAATATAAACTTAATAAGCATTGGTGACTATGTTTACATCATATGGAAAAATCTAACTTACCAGAAGAAAGAAGAATATATAGAGATTAAGGACAGAAAGAGTTTGAGAAACATTAGAGATGCTGATTCCACATGACTTATTGTGGGAAAAGGAGTGGAGAAAGGGGCCAAGCAGTTTTCCTGCCCTTCCCACTACTTTTAGCTCCTGTTTGGAGTCCAGAAAACATCTTTTATGTTCTGTCCTTCAGAATCCTCCTGACCCAACTTCTTTGACCAGCCATACTATGACCATTAATTTTGTACAAGCTTGCATTAACTTATTTAGGGTACATTCATATGGTATCTCACCAAAGGCCCAAGCTCTGTACTTACTGCTTACCACCTGGAAATGTCTCAGATGTTACAGTGTGGGAATCTGTTCCATAGTTTTGTATGTAGATTATGAAAGTGTAAGGGATTTAATGCTAATTGAGCCACTGCTGACCAATGGGAGCTACTAGATAAAGATTTTCTCCTTTTGACCCCAAGATGTATTTTGTGTCTCCAGAGGTCTGAGAGGGATCGAACAGCAGTCAATCAATCCCCTGGTGCAAGTTAGGGTGGCCAACTTTATAATTCTCCCTTGATTGACTTTTCTCCTTCCTTGTTTTATTGCCCCTGTCCTGTACTACTGCTCCCTGGCATCACATTCTCAGAAAAACTCTAAAGAATCCTTCATGTCAGCCTCTACTTTTGAGGAAACCCTAGCTAAGACACTCAGCATCCTTTCAAAAAATTTTGTTTCTGTTAGATTTCAGTCATAACTAATTGTAGTGGGTTATAAGAGACTTCATTTCCAGTCCAACTGAAATAGTTAACACACTAACTGTGACTTTGAACAAATTAACTGGTCTGTACCTCATTTATTAATATATGAAATGGTGGTATTGGGCTCATTTCTGTGGTTCCCTTCACTCCTAAGATTATATGATTTAAAGAAAAGCCTTCATGTCTCAGAGAAATAAATCTTTAGTGGTGGCAGACACTGAAACCACCAGTTTCTCCTGCATGTATTTTCTGTATGTCAGTCCTTGTGTCCCTGGCAACACCATGGCTATGAGCTCTTGATTTTCATGTGTACCCTAATCCAGAACACCAGGGAGGGAGCAGTGACGGTGTACCATTTGGGAGTGGAGTTTATAAATTAATTTCCTATCTGAATCTCTCCAGCCCTCTTTAAAAGAATCTTTGAATTATAATTGATCTAAAATTAATTATATTCTCATTTTAAAAAGTCAGAAATTCTATGAAACATTCTTGGAAGTCTCTTTCATTTTTGAAAACGTGAGTCTCATGGGACTTGAAAAAGTTCCTACAACTGTTCTTAGTTTCAGGATTCTCAAATTTGGGATTTTGACTTCAGTGAATTTCCTTGTTTTCCTCTTACATCACCCACCAGACTCATTCCTAGGGGGTTTTGGTTATTAAAGTACATCCATTCTCCAGCACCTCCATCAGTTTTAAAACTCTCTACTGTGAATTAGCATCAGACTTTCTTGTCTTTGGTGAGACTGATTGTATCTACAATTCTTTCTATTTTGACATCTCTTCGAATATATGAGCAGGGCAAATAAAGCAAAAAGTTCAAACAATTATGTGGCTTGAAAAAACTCCAATTAAAAAATTCTACATACTTGGTATTGAAGAAAACATGAGGATTAATGTCCTAAATAAATCAAAATAACTGCAGATGTTGCTAAGAGCAAATTCTTGATATCTCAGACCATTTTGAAGAGTGAGCATATTCAACATGCAGTGAGAATTCACACAGTAAAAATCATGGCAAATAACTAAGGTAAGGCAATAAAGGACATATTTAGCTCCACCTAGTGCCTTTGGAGCAAAGAGGAAATGTTGAAATATTTGATAGTGTGATAGAAAGAATGATGTTAGCGTAAGGGGAGTCTAAGTGATAAAGATTCTCAGACAATGATGAATCTCAAATCCATTGCTTGATCCACGTAAAATCAGAGATGTTAGGAAATCCTCTTTACTCAACAGCATTGGGAAGACAGTGATTTTTAGTAAGCATGAATTTGTGCATTAGCCAATAAAAACAGAAATGATCAGAAAAATTAAAATGTAGTTGAGAAATATATTTGCTTTAGAAAGTCAACTGAGTAGTAAAGTGAAGACAAATAAGTGTTTGTAAAACATACGTGAGCTCTGATTATTTTTTAAAATAAGTTTGGGATTTAGAAGATCAAAGGAAAATGCAATAGAAGCTTCTGCTGCATAACCAGTGCTAGATTGCCCAACAGACTCCTCACAGGTTTAGATTCTTAGCCAAGCACAGGGTTGGGGGAACAAAACCAAAAAGAAAAACAGGTACCTTTTCAATGAACTTATCCAGAATTTTGAAAACTAAAAAACAACTGGAAAGAAACTACATTCATTTCCATATCAGTTTAAGCAGTGTCCTTTTAAAAACTAAACTTTTATTTTGAATTACCTATGAAGGTGAGAGTAGGACCCAGCCTCTCCGCTGGTAGCTTCTGTGATGCTCTTCCTAGGGTCAGTATAGAATCCGATGGACATTGTGATGACCTCTGAGCTAGAAAGAAGATGGAATCAAAGTAGCTCCAACCCAGCTCAGTTCCTTGTTCTGCCCCAGCTAGCATTGCCTCAAAAAATCAGTGAAGAGTCTACATTCTAGAGCTCTACATTTTATAGGTTACAGAAGATGATGAAAATGGAGACATTTCCTATGGAAATATTTTCTAAAATTATGGAACAGAAACAAAGTGATAATTCCTGTATCTAAAAATGATTGAGGACTTGATCATTCCTTGCCCTAATATTCATAGCCATAAAAATTAAATGTTAACCAATGATGGAGACTTTGTGATTCAGTGCATGTTTTTTGTTTGTTTGTTTTCCTGTACCACCATGTCCCCACCCAAAATTTTTTCAAACAATCCTCTTTCTTTAAGGAAACAGCTGGTGGAATATATATTCTGAGATATATTCTGAAGCTTTCCTATTTTCCCATAGAACACTAGGCGTTTCTTCTCAGAAGAACGAATGGTAGGGCTGAAGCCTCTAAATCCAGTATGACTAATCCTGCACATATTCTTTTACTGCTGACTTTAGCTCGCAAGAAATCCTTTTATGTGTTAGTTTGGGGAAACTTGCCTATTTCATTCCTCTTGGTGATTGCTCTCTTGACTTCCTATTGAGTTATACATTGGCTATAAATTATCCCTCACCAGAAAAGTGATCTTTTAAAAGAAGAATTTTCCTTCAAGTTGTTGAAATAATTATAGGAAATGGTTAAAAATATTAATAACATTTCACAGTTTACATCATGTACTTTACAAAACAAATGGTCATTCTAAAGGCCAAAAAGCTGCTACTAAAATTCCAATGATTTCTGGTACTGAACTAAATCCTCTAAGAAACCAGGGGACAGGCTTATTCCACAACCCACAAAATTTATCACACTCCAGGGTGTAAAGCAAGGCAAAGAACTTTATTTTCTGTGTTATGTATTTCAGTAAATATGTCTCTGTCCCTAAAAGGATATTAGTTTTAAAGGCCCTAAAGATGTTGAGTTCTCTAAGACTTCAACATTTCAGGATGATTCCAACTTGCAGAATAAAATCTATATTTTCCACAGAATTTAAACTGATTACTTCCTCAGTTTCCCAGATTTACATTTACAGCATTTGTAAAACATTTGTAAGGTGGACAGATCGATATCACAATACTAAAGTCATGACTTGTTTTCTTTCCTAATGAGAAGAGACGGAAGTTAAAAAAGTACAAAATGGGGCTCCTCTTGAAAGAAATTTGATTAAAATAAGCCTATTTTATTCGTAGGCTTATTTTATATGTATATTTATATTCTGTTTCTTATAGGCTTCCCCGCCCCTGCTTAAGTGTCAATTTAGAGACTTAGCTGTAAGAAGAAGGTTGTTAAATATAAAAGAATCAATCTTGATTTTTCTAAAACCCCTGCTGTCTTTGTTCAGCCACTCAATTTGAATCTTGTCCGACATGATTCCTGAAGAAGCAAGGCGAGAGCTTGCTGGAAAAAAAAAGTGACCAAGCATTTCAGCTTTTCTCAGCTCTGCTGGATAATGGGAGAGAATAGCAGCAAGACTCCTTTCTTGCCATTCAGAATTGAGGTGGGACCACCTGGGGTTTCCAGTTTTAGAATATAACTCTTTGGGCAATTAGCAAATCTCTGAGCATCTGTCTCCCATGGCATTTAGGTAAATTAATAATATTAAGCATTTCTAAAATAAGAAGTGGGTTATAAGATATGCCAATGTACCACGAACATAATTTGCTCAGTTACCTTTTCCCCAAAGGAGCCTCATCAAGGTACTGTCCTACAGCATTAAATGCTTGTGAGCTCATAGACCTGAAATATCTATTTCCCACAGATTCAAGACAATGAAACTTCATTATCATGCCCCCTTATTTAACTTCAATGCCCAGGACAACGATTTGTTTTAATGTCCCAGTCTAAACCTCCTGCAGCAATATTTTTTCAGATAATAGCTTCCATTCATAATGCTAACAGCTCTTGAATTCTCCAGTCAATTCGACAGTTAGGATCTTCTCTTTTCTTTGACTTCCTAAGCTTTATACCTGGCTATACACAGTCTAAGCTACATTTCTTTTTTAAAACACAAATATTACATATGGCATCTGAGATAACTAGACAATTCTAAAATCAACAGGGGCTTTGCTCTTAAGGTACATATATTTCTTCTGAGTTTTCCATAAACAAGAATAAAAGAACTTTGCTAAAGTTTTCAAAATTTAAGTAAAATTCTTCTTACTTATGATTTATAGGATTTTCAATTTCTAGAAGTATTTATTTGTCATTTCAAGACTCTTAAGCTTCTCGTTAATTTATTTTATAGCCTGAAATTTATGGAAGAGAAATTATAAAACCCTTTCCTGATATAGATTAAATAGCCTTGTATGTGTTTAATTTATGCTACATAAGAAATGTGGTAAAATAGAATGACTTTGTGGTTCAAAGTTAGAATGACCTGAATTTATTCTCAAATCACTACTAAAAAAATGTTTGCCTTTGGGAAAATTTTCTCACCTGAAAAATGGGAAAATATTGCCTAATTCACAAGGTTCCTATAAAGATTAAGTTTTTACAGGTATCTTCAGTTGTCTCTTGGGATTCATTATTCATGTCTCCCTTGCCAATGCAATGATTTCCATTTAGGGTCTGTGTGGTTCCAGGGAACATGATCTTACCCTCTGGCCTGTGACCCAAGCTAAACAATCAACATGTCTACACTCCTGGCCACGGAGGTAGTTTGAATCTCAGGACTTTTGCTGAAAATGTTAGGACAAATAAACTCTTTTTCCAGCTAGACAAACCACAGAAAGGATGTAGCTTTAGGAGCTTTTGACAATGGTCTTAGAGCCACACAGGAGGCAATAAAAGGGTTGAATACTCAAGCCTCACCTGATGCCAACCTGACTTCTAGATAGTTCAGTTATATAACCCAATAGATTTCCTGTGTTTCAACCAGTTTGAGGAAGGGTTTTTTTTTTTTTTTAATTACTTTTGTAACTAATATGTTAAACACACATAGGATATGATTAAATGTAATTTTATGTTGTTTCCTAAAGCCCCTTTACATATTATTTAGCATGTGAAAAATTTCCCCCATGCCACTGTCTGATAACTCCAGCAGGAGTTCTGATTCCTCTGCTCATACTCAGGTAATAGAAAATCCTATAACCATTTTAAGTCATAAAACATAGTCTTCCTTCAGAAATGTAAAGTCTCAAAAGTTCAACATATCAAGCAATCCTGCAGTCTTCATTCAAAAAGAAGACTTTTCCTTCTCTTTAGACTATAAACTGGCAAGCCACTTGCCTTCTTCTCTCACCTTCTCCTCATTTAATTGGTTGCTCTCATTGTCCCATCTGGATCACAGGTATTAGGAGGAAAAAGGTCAAGGAGTTAAATGGAATGACCCTTATTTGGCTGGTGCTTAGTAATGCAGTATTCTGACTTCCCACTCTCTGGGCCGTGTGTGTGTGTGTGTGTGTGTGTGTGTGTGTGTGTGTGTGTATTAGGCATACCCATGGGTTCTTCAGAATCCCCTATTAGACCTCTCTTACCACCACCTTCATGATCCACAAAAGGCATATTTTCTTTCACTCACCCTTGTTCTTTCCCCATAAGTTTCTCTTTCACTGGCCACCCTCACCATGGAGCATTCACTATTGGGATTTACTCATGCTATGATAGAAGCCTTATTGGCCATATTAGAAATAATATTTAATGTGATATGATCACCCACAAGAATAAAAAGGTGTAAGAACATAAGCTCATCTTTGAAAATATTCATTTGAAACCAATTTGTATTTTTTTAAATTATAAAAACTGTCAAACAGAGCAAGTCAAAGTGACCTGAGAATTAGTTAAAATAGGAAGAAAAATGAAAAGAGGTAACTAAAACTGAAAAACCGACAAAATTCCTTAAAGATTTATGATATGTGGCAAGTATTAGCAATACATGAAAAAGTTAATATTCCCTATTAACTAATAGCTGGCAATATTCATTTTTAACCAGATTGTAGTTTCAATTTGCTGTTGATGAAATCTCCTGGTACCACTTATGAGCCAAGGGTGGCTCTATGACCTTAGGGCTCCTCTACTTTATGTTCTCCCTGACTTCGCAAAGCTCCTAATGGACCTATGCTTCAATTTCTTCTGCAGCTTTCCCCTTCCTAGAGACATTCCTTCCTCTGAGCTGCTACTTGTACCAGTAGTTATGGAAGCCCTAGTTATTTTCCCAAAATCCTGCTGCTTTTTACTGCAAACTCTCTTAGCAAAATATTATCATTTTATCTCAAATTTCCCTACTCCAACAGCCACAGTTTTCAACTCCCAATGTCAATATTTCCTTCATCTTACTTGGGTGTCAGATTGCCCCTGAAGTGTATTTTTATTTTCTTCTTTGGGTATCATGACCTCCTTTTGGACACAACGTTTGTGGCATCCTGGCTCACATCCATTTTCATCCTATAGCTTAATGGAGATTAGCATGGGATTTAAACCTTAGATCCATATTTTCCTCCATATTTAAAACTTAAAACTTGGGGGCAGGCACACAAAAGCTCACTTCTTTTGCTGTCCATCTTGTGATACTGAGGCAGAATTAAGCTAAGTACGGTTAATATTTTTAATTAATTGTCGTGTAAATTAATAACAAATTCCATGTAAAGCATTTATTCCTTTTTTTCTATCAATTTTAGTTACTTTGAAGTTTGAAGTTTGGATAGAATGCACAGTGTATACTCAGACTTTCCATGGGTGATTTCTTTCTGATTAGAAATCAGCATAATTTTCCTGGCCAAAGGACTAGGGAGGAAAGGGAGTAAGTGCTTGCTTTCCCCAGGCACTTCAAAATATTCTTAGAAATACTCTTGCTAAAGATCTCATTATTGCCTTATAACTTTGCAGACCACCTAAATACCTCTATCTCACGGCTCCCATATCTCCAGGAAAAGCCTTTTAAAAGAAATATCCATGAAATCCTTGGGCATTCTGAAGCCATCTTTCTCCATTATCCAAACATCAGCATCTACTGTTTCTTGGCAGATTTCACAAAGGGCTGCACACCAGGAGACGAAAAGGTAATGATGTGTGTTTGTCTTATGGGTAGACTCACATTTCAAACTTGTCTACAATTCCACTAAATGAAAGGAGTTGTTAAACCATAACAAAAGCTAAATAAAAAGAAACATTAAACTGTAAAATGAATAAAAACTGTCATTAGGTGTAACCTAAACAGTCTGTGTGTGGTTTCTTAGAATGACAAGTAAACAATAAACACTAAGTGTTGTCAAGTAGCTTCAACAAAAAGTGTTTCCATGCATGTGCAAATAGGGAGATGTGCTGTAGCAAGCACCAAATCACAGGAGCTTTGCAGGCAATCACACTGGCAGCAAATAAAAAGTCTCCACCTGCCAGGGTGGCCTTATTTTCCTCCTTCATTCAGGGTGACAGAAATTCTCTCTCTCTAATTGAATATCCAGTGGCCCTTTAGTCTGCTTTTAACTACTTATTAAACAAAGCACTTGAAGAAATTGCTGTAAGAACTAGTCCCCTTTTAGATTATTTCAGTGGCAGAACTTTTTTCAAAGCCACAAATGCAGTATCAGCATTCATAGTGTGTATTCATAATAAAAATGAAACTCCCTTTCCACTCCATAATGACAGGGTCATGCAAAAATAAATACCTGAGTTATTTGCTTATTTCCTCCTTGCCTTGAGTCAGAAACCACAGACTCCAATGCCCACTAGGACCAGGCAATTTACATAAATAAATGAAGCCAGCTGGGTGTAAGACAGAATGTGGAGACATGGGGACTTAGGATAGCGGATAGTGTACACCTGTCCAAAAATTACAGGCATTTTCCAATCTTTAAAATTTGGTGCTGCCCATAGAAAACACCTCCAGGCTGAATTCAGTACACAGGGTAGATGTAGCAGGCCATTTTTCATTTTTATGTAATTAAGTTAAAGTTAATCAGAAGAGCTTAAGAAAGCCAATATTCTACCAACCAGAGTTTTGGTTAAAAGTCCAAGTCAGGTATATCATAAAACAGACAAAGCTCTTCCTACTCTCCTCCAACACTCCCCTCCCCACAATTAAAACAACACTAATCAGTCATAAAATAATCAGGTATATTACTAACAAAGCCACATATTTAAACAATTATGTTCTCATTTACTTGTGACCTTTACAGTAACTTTGATTATACGTTGCTGCTATGCACTAGTCATTTTGATTCATAAAACAGACCTTTGCAGAAGAAAAGCAAAGTAATATGCATACATTATGCACTTTGAACAGCTTTCAGCTGATACTGGTAAGAAACTTTTTCAACTTCATATTGTAATAAATATAATATTCATTTGATCTCCTGGGACTCAAATATAAAATAATGTGTTTGTCAAAAGCTAAGTATGCTGCATTAACTTTAACTGTTTGTACTGATCTTAGCACAGAGTACCTAGCAAATACAATGTCAAAGTCCAGCTCTAAAGGTATCTGTTTTCCAAATAAAGAAGCAGAGAGTATAATGAGATAGTTTGCTATAATAGGCCACAGCCTATCCATATATATTCTCTCTTTTCATTATTGTATTAACTTTTTATTTTTATTTATTTATTTATTTATTTATTTTTGAGGTGGAGTCTCACTCTGTCGCCCAGGCTGGAGTGCAGTGGCGAGATCGCGGCTCCCTGCAAGCTCCGCCTCCCGAGTTCATGCCATTCTCCTGTCTCAGTCTCCTGAGTAGCTGGGACTACAGGCGCCTGCCACCATGCCCGGCTAATCTTTTTGTTTGTTTGTTTGTTTGTTTGTATTTTTAATAGTAATGGGGCGTCACTGTGTTAGTCAGGATGTTCTCGATCTCATGATCTGCCCGCTTCGGCCTCCCAAAGTGCTGGGATTACAGGCGTTAGCCACCACACCAGGGCTGTAGTAACTTTCTAAAGATGGTTATTATCTACATTGACGAGAAAATTGAGGTTCAAGGAAGTGAAATGACTTGTGATAGAGAAACCTCTAAAACATCCTTAGCCATGCAGGGTTTTATTTTCTTTAAACCCTATTGATTTCCTAAGTTTGAAGAAAAAGTTTGTGCTTGCGACACTTCTTCAATATTTGGGTTCCCGTTTTCTGTTAATTTTATTTATAAATTTGTGCCTACTGTCACGGCAGTAAGTCCAGACTCATTTAGAAACACTTAGATATTGTCATTTCCTTGTGCTCCTTTAATAAACTTAAACATAACTAGTGAGTCAAGAGACAGCCTGCACTTGGTTTCCTTATGTCAGGTCTTAATACATAGTTGTGAAAGGAATATGTACATAGTTGTGAAATATGTACATAGTTGTGAAAGGAATATGTACGTAGTGAAAGGAAACTTAGCACATAGTTTCCTTTGGCAGGTCTTAGTACATAGTTGTGAAAGAGAAAGTAGTAATTGTTGAGGAGAAAGGAAGATGGAGGCTGATTTCCAGGTGATGAAGTTGTCACAGGAGGATCCCTGTGGACTGGTGGAAAAGAATGGAGGCTGTTTGTCAAAGAGGCTGACAGCCCTACTCCTTCCTAGGGGTTCAAGTTTATAGTAATAGAAGTAACTACACACAGTTGTAAATTCTTCCCTATAAAATTCTTGTACTTCAGCTGCACTCCTAAGAAAAATGCTATCATCCTTATGGGGAGCTAAAACTTCACCTTTAATTTATTAGGATAAATCTGTTTATGCTTCACAAGTAGAAAGAAAGTGTCAAAGAGCTCCCTCCAACAATTTCTGACATTTATCTCATTTTCCTCCATATTTCTTTTTTTATTATTTCTTCTTCCTCTATTAGGCTCAAATGTTCTTTTTTGTCTTCTATATTTTATAAATGGAATTTTAGTTTCATTTCATCTAATTCATTATGCCTCAATTTTAATCTTGTACTGATTAAAATCTTTATTAATATTCTTGGAAGAGATTTTTTCCAAGAGTCTCTTGAGTAATATGAACCTTTAAAGTCATAAATAGATGCTATTTCTGAGTGGCTAAAACATAGGTTTGGCATAACACCAAGTTTGATTAATGGCCTAATTTTGACACTTGCTCTACACCCTGGCTCTTGCCACTAACTAGCCATGTGACCTTCGGCAAGTTATTGCAACTCTCTGTGCCTTCTCTCTAACATGGTAATGGTAATAATACATAACTTTTTGAGCACTTAAGACTTAAGAATGTACATCTCTTAGAAGAATGCTTGGTACATAGTAAATTGCTCTAAAATGTTTGTTGTTATTACTGTTAACAATAAGACTTTATGCAAGTTCCCCAAACTTTCTAAGATTCTAGTTTTTCATCTAAAAATTGGAATAAAAGTACTTTCTTCATAGGTGTGTTGTATTTTCTAACTGATATAATCTATGTAAAGCAAGATTTTCAGCAAACATACTCATGTAGAGCATTCCCTGTGGTAAGTGATGCATTTCTTATACAAATTCCAAACCTTGACCTCATCTCCAAAGTTCTTCAACTCCACCTCATCTCATTAACTTTCCTCCACATTAATCCCTGGGACCTTGTCAATACCTGAAAGAGAGAGATCCTTATAGTTTTAGATGACAGCATTCCCACATTGACCACAGCTTTCTCTGTCCTGTCATTGCTCTGTTTGCTAAATTTAATTGTCAGTCTTCCTGCCCTCACATCTAAGCAACCAAGTTTTCTTTTTCTTTTTTTTTTTTTAATTATACTTTAAGTTCTGGGATACATGTGCAGAACGTACAGGTTTGTTATGTAGGTATACACCATGGCATGGTGGTTTCTAAGTCAGCAAGTTTTCATGGAATGGGCCATACAATGGCAAACACTGGTGCCACCAAGAGGTCATAATTTCTGACTAATTGGAAGATGGGGCATGTGCAGGCAAGAAGACAGTCATTTCCTCTCCTCTAAGCTCTTGGTCTGGGGCTATAAGTTAACCCAAGGAAATACAGGCTACCATTTCTCATACTCCCAACCCCATACTGCAGGAGCTCTATTCCAGGAAGATATGGCAGAGAAGAATGGTCTTTCTTCTCCCACTCAGCTCCAACTGCTAGGTGGGAAGCTCTATTCCCAGTGGCCACTCTCCTGTCCACTGCCCACTTATACAATGGGATATCATTCTGGGTTCCTGCTCCCAGCTCCAGTGCAGTGATAGTGGTACAGAGGTTCTGCCTAGGGGTAAAGGTAAGCCATAAGGGTTAAGAGCACTGCACTTCTTCCATATGGTTCTAAATTTATTTGGAACAGAGTGAATAATTCTACACCTATAAATGTTGTTGAAAACAATAGTAATATTGGTGGGGAGCAATTGTAAGACAGGTATCTCTGGCACAAGCAAGCAAGGTGACAGAGAAATTGAATAGAAAGAACCAAAAAAGGAACAACCAAAAAGAGTCCTCCTCAGATCACTGTGAAATCTGCATACATGTGCTCGGCTGCACCCACTGAGGAGCAATCAGAGCAAAACCTGGGGAAGACGTGAAAACATTCCCTAAGCCACACACTGAAACACTTTAGATTTAATAATACAAATGTATTAAAGTAAACTTATGAAAAAACATATAACATGCACAAGATAGCTATAAACTAGTGTAAATAGTGATAGTAATATCAGACAATAAAGACTTAAGACAAAAAAAAATTACTAGAGATTTTATAGTCAATTCATCAGGAAGTTATAACAATTATAAACGTATATGCACCTCACCACAGAACCCTCAAATACATGAAGCAAATAAATAAAAGAATTTAAGGAAAAAATAGACAAATCAACACTAATAATGTGGGAGAAATCAATGCCCCACTTTCAATAAGGATGAGAACAACTAGACAGAAGATCAACCATAAAATAGAAGGCTTGAACAACAGTATAAACCAAATAGACTAACAAACATTTATAGAACATTCTACTCAACAGTAGCAGAATGCATATTCTATTCAAGGGCATATAAAATATTTTCCAGGGTAGACAGTATGTTAGGCCTTAAAACAAATTTGATAAATTTAAAAGCAATGAAATCATGTAAAGTAGTTGGAATGGAATTAGAATGCAATGGAATTAGAAACCAATAATGGAAGAATTTTGGAAAAATAATAAATATGTGAAAATTAAACATTACACTGTTAAATAAACAATAGATCAAAGAAGAAACCAGAAGGGAAATTTAAAAATAATTTCAATGAGTGAAAATGGAAACACACCCCACCAACACTATGAAATATAACTAAGGCAGTGCTCAGAGAAAAATTTATAGCTGTAAACACCTATATTTAAAAAGAATGTTATCTCAAATCAATAACCTAATTTTTCACAATAAGAAACTAGAAAAAGGAGAGCTTATTGAACCCAAATCAAGAAAAAGAAGAAAATTTTAACACTGGCATGGAACTAAACGAGCTAGAGTATTTTTTAAAAGTTTAGAAAACCAACAAACCAAAAGCTGATATTTTGAAAAGATAAAGTTGATAGATCTTGAGCTAAATTGATTAAGAATAAAGGAGAGCTGGTTGAAATTACTAAAATCAGAAATGAAAAAGGGGACATCATTATAGAACTTACAGAAACAAAATGTATTATAAAGAAATACTATGAACAATTTCATGCCAGCAAATTAGGTAATTAAATCAAAATGAACTAATTTCTAGAAAGACACAAAATACTGAAACACACTCAAGAAGAAACAGAAATTCTAACCAGGTCTCTAACAAGTAGAGAGATTAAATCAGTCATTAAAAATCTCACAAAGAAAAGACCAGGGCCAGATGGCTTCACTGGTGAAATCTACCAAACATTCAAAGAAAAAAAATAATTATACTTCACAAACTCTTCCAGGAAATAGAAGAGGAGGGATCCCTTTCCAAATTGTTTTATGATGCCAATATTACTCTGATACCAAAACCAAAAAGATATCACAATTATAGATGCAAAAATTTCTAACAAAATACTAAAAAACAGTGTTGCCTTAATATTTTAAAATAAATTAGCATAGCACGCCATATAATCATCTCAAGAGATGCAGAAAAAGCATATCCAAATCCAAAACCTATTTACAATAAAAACAATAAAAAGAAGGTAGCTTTCTCAATATGATAAAGAGCACCTACAAAAGCCCCACAACTGACATCTTTGTTAGTAGTAAAGTCTAGATACTTTATCTCAGTATCAAGAACAATACAGGGTATCACTGTTTTTGTTTTTTTAAAAATAAGTTCTGGGATACATGTGCAGAACGTGCAGGTTTGTTATATAGGTATACATGTGTCATGGTGGTTTGCTGCACCCATCATCTGGTCATCTACATTAGATATTTCCCCTAATGCTATCCCTCCCCTAGCCCTCCACCCCCTGACAGGTCCCAGTGTGTGATGTTCCCCTCCCTGTGTCAATGTGTTCTCATTGTTCAACCCCCACTTATGAGTGAGAACATGCAGTGTTTGGTTTTCTGTTCCTGTTAGTTTACTGAGAATGATGGTTTCCAGCTGCATCCATGTTCCTGCAAAGGATATGAATTCATCCTTTTTATGGCTGCATAGTATTCCATGGTGCATATGTGCCACATTTTCTTTATCCAGTCTACTTTTAATATTGTACTAGAGGTTCTGGCCATGGCAATTATACAAGAAAAGAAATACAAGGCTCCCAAATTAGAACGAAAAAAATACTATCTTCATTTGTAGATGAAATGGTCTTGTATGTAGAAAATTTGGGGGAGCACACACAGACACACACACACACACACACACACATCCCCTATTAGAACTGAAAAAAATGAGTTCAGCATGATAGCAGGATACAAGAGCAATACGTAAAAATCAATTGTATTTCTACACACTTTCGGTAAACATTTTAAGAATGAAATTAAGAAAGCAATTCCAGTTACAATAGCATCAAAAACTAATGTAGTTATACACATAACAAAATATGTTAAGAACTAATACACTGAAGGCTACAAAACATTGTTGAAACAGATTAGTCATTCTTATAACTAAAAAGATGTTCTATGATCAAAACTTAATATTGTTAAGCTATTAGTACTGTCCAAATTGATCAACAGATTTAATGCAACCATTATTGAAATGCAGCTTTTTTTTTTCAAAAATTGACAAACTAATCTCAAAATTATATGGAACTCAAGTGACCCAGAAGAGCCGAAACAAAGTTTGAAAAAAAGAGAACACAATTGGAGGAGTAACATTTCCTGATTTCAAAACTTGCTACAAAACTACACTAATCAAGACACTGTGAAAATGACATAAGGATAAACACACAAATCAATGGAATCGAAGTTAGAGTCCAAAAACAAACTCTTACATTTATGGCCAGCTGATTTTTGATAAGGATACCACGAAAATTCAATGAGGAAAAAAATAGTCTTTTTTAACAAATGGCGATGAGATAATCGGATATTCACTAGTGAAAGAATAAAGTTGGACCTCTACTTTCCACTATACACAAAAATTAACCCAAGGTGGATCAAAGACCTTACTGTTATAGCTAAAATACGAGAAAACATAGGTGTAAATTCTTATGACTTTGTGTTATGTAATGATTTCTTAGATGTAATACCAAAAGCACAAGCAACAACAAAAAAAATAGATAAATGAAATTACATCAACATTAAAATTTTTGTGGTGCAAAAGATGCCATCAAGAAAATGAGAACATAACTCTACAGAATGGGAGAAAATATCTACTAATAATATATCTGATAATGGATTTGTACTCAGAATGTGTTTTTAAAGGTCTTTAAAATTCAATAATGAAAAGACAAACTTATTTTAAAACAGGCAAAAGATTTCAACAGACATTTCTCCAAAGGTACACAAATGGCCAATGAGCACATGAAGATACTCAACATCAGTAGTTACCAGAGACATGCAAATCAAAATCATAATAAAATATAACTTCACATCCACTAGGACGACTACAATTAAAAAGACAGACAATAACAAGTGTTAATTAGGATATGGAGAAATTGGAATTCTTGTTACATTATAGAAGTAATGAAAAATAATGCAACTACTTTGGAAAACAGTAATTCCTCAAAACATTAACCACATGTCTAATAAACATTAAGCATATCATATGATCCAACAATTCCACTCCTAAGTATATACCCAAGATAAATGAAAATGTACATGTATACAAAAACTTGTATACAAATATTCATAACATAGCAACATTGTTTATAATAAATAAAAAGTGGAAACAACCTAAATTTCTATCAACTGGTTTTTATTGAAATAAGTCAAAAACTTTATTGACCTATAACCTGATTAGAATATGCCAGATGAGAATCAATTGTACAGAAATCTGTACAAATTTTTTTACATGGAAGATTTACATCTGTAGCATATAGTTTTTATCCATCTGAAAAAAAAGTCTACATCCACTGTCAATACAGAATGGTTGACAATTTTGTCTTTTAACCATCAGAGCACAATTCAACTGTTCAGTGGACAAACGAAATGTGGAAATGGTATATCCATACAATGGAATAGTATTCACTAATAAAAAGGAATGAAGTGCTGATATGTACTGCGGTGTAATTGGACCTCGAAAACCTTACATTAAGTCAAAGAAGCCATACACAAAAGGCCACATGTTTTAGGATTCCACTTATATGAAATGTCTAGAATAGACAAAATAATAAAGACAGAAAGTAGATTAGCATTTGTTTAGGACTCTGGATGAGGGGAAAGGGATTGACTGCTAAAGGGTATGGGATTTCTTTTAAGATGTTGAAAATGTTATAAAATTAGATTGTTGTGATGGTTGCACAACCCTTTGAATACATTAAAAACACCGAATTGTACACTTTAAATTGGCAAATTGCATATGAATTATATTTCAATTAAACTATTTTTTAAAAGAAAATTATGTAATAGCCAACCCAACAAATGCATAGAAATTACAATTCCATTACATAATAATTGAGCAGTTTTGAACAAAAAACGGAGTCTAGGCTCATCAACAAATATTTCTTAGTAAATGCTTTGAGAGGGGGTTGTATTTTTTAAGCCCTCCTCACTCCCCATTAAGACAAATGTCCATGCAGACTCCTATTCATTTTCTATAATTGCCATAAATTACTACAAACGTAGTGGTCTAAAACATAAACTTATTATCATACAGCCTGCAGATCAGAAGTCTGTAGGCTGGAATCAAGATTGTAGGCAAAGCTGCATTCCTGTCTGAGGCCTCTAGGGTAAAGACTGCTTCCATGATTTTACAGCTTCTGAAGACGACCTACACTCCTTGGCTCAAGATTCCCTTCCTTCATTAAAAAAAATTTTTTTTCAGTAGCTTTTGGGGTACAAGTGGTTTTTGTTACATGGATAAATTGTGTAGTGATGAAGTCTGAGATTTTAGAGCACCTGGCACTTCAGTAGTGTACATTGTATCCAATATGTAGTTTTTTTATCCCTTGTCCCCCATTCTCACTATCCCACTGCTGAGTTTCTGTAGTTCATTATATCATTCTGTATGTCTTTGTGTACCCATAGCTTAACTCCCACTTATAAGTGAGAATATACAATATTTGGTTTTCTATTCCTTGGTTACTTCACTTAGAATAATGGCCTCCAGCTCCATTTAAGTGGCTGCAAAAGTATTACTTTATTCTTTTTCATGGCTGAGTAGTATTCCAGGGTGTATATATACCATATTTGCTTTATCTATTCATTGGTCAATGAGCACTTAGGTTGGTTCCAAATATCTGAAATTGTGAATTGTGCTGCCAAAAACATACACATGCAGGTGTCTTTTTGATATTACTTATTTTCCTTTAGGTGGTTACCCAGCAGTGGGGCTGCTGGATCAAATGGTAGATCTACTTTTAGTTCTTTAAATTTTCATACTGTTTTCCATAGAGGTTGTACTAATTTACATTCCAATCAGCAGTGTATAAGCATTTCCTTTCCACCACATCCATGCCAACAAGTATTGTTTTTTGACTTTTTAATAATGGTCATGCTTGTAGTAGTCAGGAGGTACCTCATTGTGGTTTTAGTTTACATTTCCGTGATGATTAGTGATGGTGAGTATCTTTTCATGTTTTTTGGCCGTTTGTATTTTCAAAAACGTCTATTCATGTCATTTGCCCAGTTTTTGACAGGATTATTTGGGTTTTTTTCTTGCTGATTTGAGTGCCTTATAGATTCTGGATATTAGTCCTTTGTTGGATGCACAGTTTGCAAAAATATTTTCTCCCACTCTGTGGGTTGTCTGTTTACTCTGATGATTATTTCTTTTTCTGAACAGATTCTTTAATTTAATTATGTCCCATTTATTTATTTTTGGTTTTGTTGCATTTGAATTTGTGGTCTTAGTCATAAATTATTTGCCTAGGCCAATGGCCAGTCCACTTTCCCCACTTCTATTCAACATAGATAATACTGAAGGTCCCAGCCACAGCAATCAGGGAAGAGGAAAAAATAAAGGGCATTTAAATTGGAAAAGAGGAAGTCCAACAGTCACTGCTCACTGATGATATGATTGTATACCTGGAGAGCCCTAAAGACTCCTCCAAAAGACTCCTAGATTTGATAAACACATTCAGTAAAGTCTCAGGCTACAAAATCAAGATACACAAATTCATAGCACTGCTATATGCCAACAATAACCAAGCAAAGAATCAAATCAAGAATTTAATCCCTTTTACAATAGCTAAAGAAAAAAAAAACGACCTAGGAATATAGGTGATCAAGGAGATGAAAGAGCTCTACGAGGAGAACTACAAAACACTGCTAAAAGAAATCAGAGATTAAACAAACAAATCGAAACACATCCCATGATCATGAACTAGAAGAATCAATATCACAAAAATGACCATATTGCCCAAAGCAATCTTCAGATTCTATGCAATTCCTATCAAAATACTAACATCATTTTTCACAGAAATAAAAAAAAAATCCTAAAATTCATATGGAATCAAAAAAGAGCCTGCATAGCCAAAGAAACACTAAGCAAAAAGAACAAAACTGGAGACATCACACTATCAGACTTCAAATTATACTACAAGGCTATAGTTACCAAAACAACACGGTACCAGTATGTAACAGTAGACAAATAGACCAATGGAACAGAATAGAGAACCAAGTAGACAAATAGACCAATGGAACAGAATACAGAACCAAGAAATAAAGCCAAATACTTAGAACCAACTGATCTTCAACAAAGCACACAAAAACATAAATTGGGGGAAAGACACCCTATTTAATAAATGGTGCTAGGAAAACTGGCTAGCCACATGTAGAAGAATAAAACTAGATCCCTATCTCTCACCTTATACAAAAATCAACTCAAGGTAGGACAAAGACTTAAATTGAAGACCAAAAACCCTGAAACCGCTAGAAGATAACCTAGGGAAAACTCTTCTGGGCATTGGCCATCCTGCATTTTTAAAGCCAGCCATGTAGAATCTCTCTGACTCTCCTTTCATCATCACATGGTCACTAACCACAGGCAGGAAAAGTTCTCTGCTTCTAAGGATTTGTGTGATTAGATTAGATACTCCAGAGTAATCCTCCTATCCCAAGGTCCTTAATTTAACTGCATATGGAAAGTTCTTTTTGCCATGTATCTTAACAGATTCACAGATTATAAGGATCAGGATATGGTCATCTTTGTAGGGGACTATTATCTTGCCTACCGTATTGCCAATTGCAGCTCTGTGTTTTTGGAAATTATTTGACTGAGCTCCAAAATTTTGGAATAACTTCATAAATGCAATTGACTATCAAAAGGCTTTGCATGAAATATGAAAAGGAAGAGCTTAAAAGAGCATGTTGGAGCCAAATAGTTGTCTCTGAGTACTTCACTTAAAAGAGTTAATCAGGCCAGGCCTGGTGGCTCACACCTGCAATCCCAGCACTTTGGGAGGCCGAGGTGGGTGGACCACCTGAGGTCAGGAGTTTGAGACCAGTCTGGCCAACATGGTTAAACCCTGTCTCTACTAAAAATACAAAAAGAAAAAAAGAAAAATTAGCTTGGCATGGTGGCAGGCACCTGTAATCCCAGCTACTGAGGAAGCTGAGGCAGGAGAATCACTTGAACCTGGGAGGTGGAGTTTAAAACAAGCCAAGATTGTGCCATTGCACTCCAGTCTGGGCAACAAGAATGAAACTCAATCTCAAAAAAATAAAAATTAAAAATAAGTTAATCAAACATTCTCTTAGGAGTTAATTGAAAACTCCACTCCAGGTTGGTACAAAACACTATAAAATCATTGATATGGTTTGGCTCTGAATTCCCACCCAAATCTCATGTTGAATTGTAAGTGTTGGAGGTGGGGCCTGGTGGGGGGTGATGAGATCACCGGAAGTGGATTTTCCCTTTGCAGTTATTATCATAGTGGGTAAGCTCTAACAAGATCTGATTGTTTAAAATTGTCTAACACTTCTCCCTTCACTCTATCCCTCTCCTGCTACTATGCGAAGACATACTTGTTTCCTCTTTGACCTTCCACCATGATTGTAAGTTTTCTGAGGCCTTCCAGTCATGTTCCTGTCTAGTCTGCAGAACTGTGAGTCAATGAAACCTCTTTTCTTCATAAATTACCCAGTCTCAAGTAGTTCTTTAAAGCAGTGAAGAACAGACTATTATTTTATTAAATGACTTTATTATGTATTTATAAGTACTTCTAGGATAATTCTAGGATAAGACTAGTTCAATCATCTTATCGTAGAATTGGTCTGTGAATTTGCAGGAATTCCCAGGGCACAAATAACCCAAAACAGGCTTCTGGAACTAGATGTGATATAATGCAATGACTTAAAATTTTCTTCTTACTTGAACACGGAAATTATGGCTGATTTTTCCCATGAGTACAGTTGACAATGATTAGTTATTCCTACATCAGTGCCCTTCATGTGTCATCTGAGTCTTCTTGTGAGTGAGGCATCTATCTGATAAAATTTTATTGACCCCTAAATTGTGTTCTTTACATTTTAGCATTTTTGTTGCACATGTTGGATCTAGGAAGTAGCCAAGGACACTAAAAACACAATGTAAGGAAAGAGCTCCGTAAATAGTAACAATAGAATTACTTTGCATTATTTTTGGAGATTATTCTTTTTTCAACACACTTCAGTCATTTTTGATCAACATTTCCTCACATTATGTAAAGGAATGAAACATAATTGCCCGGCGCGGTGGCTCAAGCCTGTAATCCCAGCACTTTGGGAGGCCGAGACGGGCGGATCACGAGGTCAGGAGATCAAGACCATCCTGGCTAACACGGTGAAACCCCGTCTCTACTAAAAAATACAAAAAACTAGCCGGGCGAGGTGGCGGGCGCCTGTAGTCCCAGCTACACGGGAGGCTGAGGCAGGAGAATGGCGTGAACCCGGGAGGCGGAGCTTGCAGTGAGCCGAGATCCCGCCACTGCACTCCAGCCCGGGCGACAGACCGAGACTCCGTCTCACAAAAAAAAAAAAAAAAAAAAAAAAAAGAAACATAACTTCATAAAAGAAAAGTTAGAAATTCACAAAACAATTGCTTTTAAAAAGATCTAGAGTATGATGTTTAGTAGACATACACGGCCATTCTCTTTCCATCAGCAATTTTCTTCCTCCATAGCCAAGGCTTGAACATTTCATCTCTGCTCCCCTTTATTCCATGATTATAACTTTTCATCATTTATTGTAATTCAGTGCCATTCTTGGTAAGCAAACATAGACGTCCTAAAAAGTTCACAAACACTGTAAATTACTGCTTGATTGGTTGAGTGCATTAACGTTCTACTTTACATTCACTCTATTTTCCATTAAAATGAAATAAAGCAAACTTGTACCCTGTCATAGAACACCTACTCTGTAAGTAAAAGCTAGGAAATGGCAATGAGCAAGGCATAGTTAGTTAGTGGATATAAGATGATTAGAGCAGAGATTTCATATAAAAGATAGAGGCAATAATGTTCTAAAGGGAAATTTAGGACTTATTATAAAGAGTCTTGCTTGCCAGGGTCAGAAATATGAGTGTATTTTGTAATCAGTGGTTCATTAGAATTACCTTTTTGAGATCTTAATAAATATGAATATGGGCAGGGCTGATAATTAGATAGTATTTAGGACCATTCTGGTTTTTGCAGCCATAATCCATGATTGGTCAGGAAAGCGGTTTTGATTGGTTAGTGTTTCTGTCATATCACCGGTAAAATTCTTTGGATATCACCCCTCAATGTCTGGGTCCTATGTCCAGAGAGTCTTCTTCATGTGTCTAGATGAGGCTTGGGCACAGGATTCTCTACAATCTCCCCAGGTGGTACTAATGCAAAGTGAGGAAAGGGAAGCACTATTAGAGAAGAACAAAAGCTCATAAAGGCTTTCCAGTATAAGTAACAGGATAAATATGTCATTTCAAAGAAATAATTAATCTGGAATATATTGAAGGCATGAAAAATTGAGATAGGAAAGTTATTCATTAATTAATTCAACAAGTAATTATTATGTGTATTTCTGGGCATTGAACTACAGTGCCAGTCCAGTTGAAGAGATGGAAAAGGAAGTGCCAGAAGGAAAAATGGACTTTGCAGATATCAAGATGATCAAACAGACAATACTATCCGACCAAATGGATACGGAGTCAGGAAAGGAGGGGAGTCAAAGGCGACTCTGAAGTTCCTAATGAACGTGAGGAATAGTGTTAAGAAAATTAAAAGACGGAGACAATTTCAGGGACATGATGAATTCAGTTAAAAATACATCCAACTTGAAGTATAGGTAGGTTATCCAAGAAGAAATGTCTAGTAGGCTTTTGGAGAAGAGCTGGTTAGAATTTTGAAGGCTAAAGTAAATATTATAGCACCGTCTATGCAGAAATAGTGAAAGCACTACAGTGACTGAGATGAAATCTGAGGCATTATATAGAAAATACAGTGGAGGACTGAGTACTAAGATTTATTAAAGGAGTGAAGGAAGACACAGGAGGAGAACCTAGATAGGGTAGAGTCAGGAACATTAAAAGAGATTTTCACATATTGAGAAAAGTCAGCAAAAATTCAATTGAAGAGACCATTGTCTATTCCTACAAGGAGTCTCAGATCTATTTCAAAATGCATAGGGTTGCATCAGAAGTCAAGCAGCCGCATGTGATCTATACTTAATATTAAATATACAAATATAGTCACCAAAGGTTAGTTTTTATTATATAACCTGGCTGGTATGAAAACTGTACTGACTATACTTCTGTTCTTCTTGGATAAATATGCACTGAGAAATTGGCAAGTTAGTCAAATAAATATTGGATGACAAATAAAATTTGGATAAATTTAATAAAAATTTGGCATAATTGGCATAAACTATGAACAGCCAGGAAATAAGAGTACACACCAAATATCAAAATTGAAGAAATAACAACACTGTTGTTTAACAAGGACTAAGAGCCTACCACATGTCCAAAATGCTAAGTTTCAGATGGGAAGAGTTTTTTAGTAGCCATTACTTACAGAAATTGGGGAACAATCTACTTGCCAAGGGACTTTTTAACTCCACCTAGATGAACAAATCTGGAGACTTAACCACTCTGGATAATCCTTTTTCTCACTATAATCCACAGTGTGGTAGATATAGGTGCACCGGACACACAGAATCCCACTATGAGTTAAGACAGATTAGTGCCAGAAGATAGAGGTTTGAGCACTTGTTCTGACTTAATTCATTGTGAAATTATTTGTGTCCAGTTTCCTCACTTGCAAATATATTTTAAATATGTGAAACAAATTGTAAAATATTTTAGAGGAAGAACCATTTTTTTTTCAGCTTCAGCCCATCAAAATCTACCTTGGCTTTGGTAGTCAGTTTTAGTTTCTTATTCATGATATTTCCAGACTTTTATTGATCTTTTCTTAAACCTCTTGTTTTTAGTTACTGTGACTGACTATTGCAGACAGGATTGAAGGAGAGGACATTAATTGACTTTATTAAAGTCTATTCAATAGAATTTATTGAGTACTTACTTTAAGCTCAGCTCCACACAAAATATAAGATAAGTCTCTGCTCTTGTCCTTGATAAACTAACCATCTACTTGGGGGAAATAAGACTAATATGCAAGAAAATATTAATTTGCAACACAAATTAGTATATAATTAAGGACCAAAAAGTGGCAGATCAATCGGAGATATAGTTCATGAAAACATGAGTAAGTCCAAAGCATTTGAGAAAGGCATCAGAGAGAATTCTATCTTGTCTTTGAAAGATCGAGTAGGTTTTGAATAGATAGAAGGAAAGGCATACGATAAAAGGAGAACTAAATAAGCAAATGTATAGAGGCTGGAAAGTTCTAGGAGAATTCTGAGGAGACCCTTCTTCTGGAAGGACAATCTAGTCTTTCTGCTTCAGTGATTTTCATTCTAGCTAGCTTTCTGGTTTCTGACTACTTCCATTTCTAACCTTGCAAAGAATTTTAAGTAGACAGAAAACCATGAGTAGAAAGAGAAAGGAAGGAACATAATGCACTGTAGTACAGTGGGACATCCCTTACTCAAGTATTTATACGTGCTTATTCTCACTAAGTGCTAGGCCAGTTTAAGAACATTCACATATTAACTTAGTTAATCTTCATAAGAGCCATGTAATAGAGGCAATGTTCTATCTGCATTTTGCAAGGAGAAGACAAAGGCACACAGAGGTTAAGTGACTTGTGCAAGGTGATAGAGCTTGGAAAACAATGGAGGTAGAGTTTGAGCCCAGATGATCTGGCTTTAGAGCCCTGACTCTCATGCAGAACTGGATGTGTAGGATTGGTTATTTTAGAGAGGGCTTTGAAATACAAATGTAGAAGTTGATATTTTACTCTAAGAGCAGATGGAAATCCTTGAAGGTTTTGACATTTGAATAACCATGATAAAATTCCCCTGGCATGGGTGTGTAGGATTTACTAGTGGGGAAACTGTTACATATTATTTTTCTCTCCTTCTAAATTGCAATTCCAAGTGTGCTATGTAGTTGACAGACATGGATCTGACCCACAATTCTAGCTTAACTGAGGTGCTCTGGCTTTAGAATGGTAGTTGTCTCCTTGTGCCAATGTTTTAAGTTAAACCATGGAAACATAAAGCAAGTGCAAGGTGGTGATTGTTCTAGTTTACTTTTTTCTGTGTGGCTTAAAACACCCACACTAAAGCTACTTCTAGGGGAATCTTGCTGTTTGCCTGCCTGCCTGCCCTCTTCTCGGCTTACACAAAGCCTTATTTTTTCCCCAGCTGCCATTGCCTTTTCAAGCTGAGCATGAATGCCACACATTCATGAGGCAATGTGGACAACTGATCAGAAAAGGTCCTGGTGCTTCCAATTAAAAATTGTTCAATAGCGTAAAAATTCAGGCACTCTAAGACTAAAATCAAATCCCTGGTGGGTTGTTGATAGACTTGTTATTAAAGGTTTGCCAAGGCTTAATAAGACTGATAACAAGAAACTGCAAATCTCTTCAAACTATTCTGTAAACATTTGGATAGGGCTGAAATTAAGAATACGAAGAATATGCATTCACTGATCTGTTTTTCTTAGCTGGCTTTCATGTTACAAAATCAGCAACATATGTCGGCAGATCCAATTGACCTTCAAGCTGGAGTTTGAATATCTTAGGTGTATGTCACCTCATCTCTGGCTTTGATCTGCTGTAAGAAAGAGAAATATAATTATTAACACATTGTTCTGTGCAGCTGACAGAGCATCTGGTATTTTAGAAATGCTTTTAAGATGCCTAAATTGATTTGAAAGTTGGTTGTAAGGGAGCTTGGAAAAGATGCAACATCTTTACAGCATTAGTAATTAAGAGAAATCAGAAGTAGGTTTTATCTGCATTAAGTTGTAGCTGAAAGTGAAATACCTGAGGATAATTAAGAAAAAATAATTTTTAAAATGATAGCAATAAGTCTCCCCATGAATGATTAGTCAACTCTCTTCCTGCTATAGACAGCTTAATTACATTTGCTTATTGCAGCATCACCATCCACCTGACTATGGTGACTGAATTTCCATCATGGACTATTATGTTTGAGTTTCCATTATAAACAGTAATTTTTTTAGGCTTAGAATTTCAGTCATTTCATGTTGATTCAGATTTTAAGTTGGCATATGAGCTGTTCATCCAGCTGCCATTAGGAAAAAAAAGAACATTTTAAGTCTTTCAAGACAGTAATGAATAAAAAATAAAGGTGTACAATTTTCATGTTTCTTTCCTCAATCTCTAGTTTAAAAGAAGTGTGCAAAAGAGTTAGTCTAAAAATGTTTCAATACTGGTTTTATCCAAATGAATGAAAAGTATCTCTATTCATTCGAATGAAGAACACTGTCAAAACAAATATTTGAAAGGAGATAGGAAGTGTAAGGCCCTTTCAAAAAAGAAGACAAAACACCTCTAAATACAGTAAGAAATGCTAGTTATGATTTATTTTCCAAAATAGGAATAGTTCCCAATATAATCCTCATATTATTAATCATTTCCTTGGGTAACTTTGCATTCATTTCTAGAAATTTTAGGAGTAAATTTCAAAAATTCCCACCAAATTGAAAATACTGGACTCTCATATATGTTTCATTACTTATGTAATCTTCTTTTTCATTGGTAATGTATTTGAGGCACATTTCTGATCTGGTTATTCTTAAGAACTACTTATTTTCTATTATGAAAGCAATGTCACTATCACAGTACTGTTGATCTTGCCGAATTTATACATTTGTGGCTGAGAAGGAACTCTACAGTTGGTCAACTGTTTGTTGTATATTCATTTATTATCCAAATGATGACATATACGAGGTAATCACTTGATTGTTCTACTACCATTGCCTGCCTTCCTTTGTGTGACTGATTAAAAAAAAAAAAAAACAAAGTAATAGTCAAAGTGATTTTCTTCTTTCAAGAAAACTTTAGTATGTAAACTTGTGAAGATTTTTAAAACTGGAAAATCCTCTGGTGGTGACTTAGGTACTCTACATTTTTATGCTGTGAATATATATATCACTTAAAATATACCACTTTCAACACGGGAATATTATTAGTCTCATGAAGGCAAACAGCACTCAACAATAATCCTTGAACTATAAAATTTAATAGTCCAAAAACTGAAAAAAATTATGTGAAACTAAGGAGTAAATTCTGGTTCAAAATATAACTCTCAGGAAATGTGAAGTATAGCTTTTGAGAACTCAAAAGATGAACATCAAGCTAATCTGAAAACGTTTGTTGCATTCTGTAATATCAAATGAATTGATACATATTCACTAAAAATTCCCCAAATAAAAAAATCAGTTAATCTTTGGAGGGAGAAATTTTTCACCTACTTACCTACCCACCCACCCCACTCTTGTTATTTACGCACACATACACACAAATAAGGGTAGTGAAAAAGGATCAGATCAAAATTATGTGAACTAACCCATACATAATCAGTGATCATCTATACTCAATCTTTGTGAAGCAGATGTTTGGAGCGAATGAGAGGAGGTGAGTGGAGGTTGACTGGGCTCTGTAAAAGTCACAATTTTAAAACTCATTAAATAAGGCTCAGAATACCGTACAAGACTGGTATATATTGCAAATGTTCTTTGGTACTCTTGTCCTATGTGATAGCAAATAGCTATGCTTCTCATAGACCATGACTATCTCTTTCATTCAACCACATTCATTGAGCACTTATTCTTTTTAAAAGACCAGATATGTACAGATGTATAAAAGAGGCTCCTTACCCTCATGTCACTTGGAATCCAAAAACTGGTTGGGATGAAAGGAGAGGTTTTTCAAAGGTAAAATTCCCCTGACACTTACAGGTAGAGGTTCTTTAACTTGAATGATATATAATTCATAGTTTCTCCCATGGGTAAAAAAATAAACAGCAAATAAGGAACAACTTTTTGAAATATTGTGGCACCTTTATCACTCTTAAATATGTGATCATTCTAGAATAATCTGATACAGAGGTGGAAATTAAGCTTGCTGATATTTGGCTAAAAGAATTGCCTGAATGAGGGCGGGGAAGGCAAAGGAAACGATAAATCTGATGAAAAAGTAATAGACTGTATTTTTCAACCAAATGTAAATCATTTATCTGTAACACACTTTTTTCGAGTAAACCACCTAATTAGCATGAATAATTAGAAACAGAATTTGCATATTTTCTTTCAAAGAACAAATTGTGGCTTACCTTCTTGATATCCCAACAAAGTATATCTAACCTGACTGTTAAAATATTATGAAGATTTCTATAAATAAAAGCATTTATTAAGGTCAGATTTTCAAAGTCAAAATAAAGTGACTGTCTAGTGTGTTTGAGGATATTTGGAGGGGTCTATTTGTCTCCCTAAAATTCAATTCAGTATAAACTTGCTAAGAATGTTAGACTCATAAAATATAAAAAAATGCTAAAATCATTCTTACCTTACAATTATTTGCCAGGTTTATACAGATGACTTCCTCAACTTTCCTTTGACACCAGTTTTTCATAAATATAGTGATCATCTTCTAATTCCAGTATCACATGAGTTGTTCTCTTTGCACACATCACATTTCAATATGAAAATTCAACTGTTTATTAAAGAAAGAGCAACCAAGCCAGGTGCAGTGGCTCACACCTGTAATCCCAGCACTTTGGGAGGCTGAGGTGGGTGGATACCTGAGATCAGGAGTTCAAGACCAGACTGACCAACATGGTGAAACCGTGTCTCTATTAAAAATACAAAAATTAGCTGGGTGTGGTGGTGCACACCCATAATCCCAGCTACTCGGGAGGTTGAGACAGGAGAATTGCTTGAAACTGGGAAGCGAAGGTAGATGTGAGCAGGGATTACACCACTGCATTCCTGCCTGGGTGAAAGATTGAGACTCTTTCAAAAAGAAAAGAAAAGAAAAGAAAAGAAAAGAAAAGAAAAGAAAAGAAAAGATAGAAAGAAAGAAAGAAAGAAAGAAAGAAAGAAAGAAAGAAAGAAAGAAAGAAAGAAAGAAAGAAAGAAAGAGTGGGCAAGCAAATTTCAGAAAGTCATTTTAAAATAAATGATTGACCCCCCACCACACACACTACATTAATATTTGGTATATGTTATATTGCTTGAAAGAAGATAATATGGTATTTTTTATTTTCCCTCTATTTTAATGACAGTTTCTTTCTGCTCTCTTTAGGGAAGAGAAATACTCAGGTTCTTTCTCTACAGAAGATACCTAAATGGTAAGTGTGGTACTGAACTGATAAACTGAAGTTGCTAAAGTGGTTAGTAAATGAAAGGAAGGAGAAGCAAAGGAAAGTCTTAGCCTCCAACTCTGTTTCATGCTAAACTAGCATACTCACCTATCAGCACACCAGATATAAGCCAAATCTTTGAGGAGAGATATAATTCCCTTCATGATCTCAGATGAGGAAGCTGAGATTCAAAAAGGTCAAAATCTGGCCAAAGACACAAGGCTAAAAGGAGGATTAAAACCCTGGATAAACCTTGACTAGAATCTACCAAACCACAGTCTGAAGGAGTGATTCTGAATCAGAGTTTGGATATTGAAGTTTAATAACCAACATAAAAAGATGCAATTTTGGTTTGAATAAAGACATTTGGCTGAAGACAACAAACAAGCAAGGGTCTGCTCAAGAATCTTTGCAGTTAATTTCTAGAGGAAAAAAAAAAAAAAACAACAACAGGGTCTATACTTACTTTGCCATTCATGGTTTTCCCATCTCTGCCATACATCAACTGCAAATTTAGGAATGGTTTTGAAGGCTACATCAAAGTAGTCTTAATTTTTTTTTTTTTTTTTTTTTTGAGACGGAGTCTCACGCTGTTGCCCAGGCTGGAGTGCAGTGGCGCGATCTCGGCTCACTGCAAGCTCCGCCTCCTGGGTTCAGGCCATTCTCCTGCCTCAGCCTCCTGAGTAGCTAGGACTACAGGCGCCCGCCACCGCGCCCGGCTAATTTTTTGTATTTTTAGTAGAGACGGGGTTTCACTGTGGTCTCGATCTCCTGACCTTGTGATCCGCCCGCCTCGGCCTCCCAAAGTACTGGGATTACAGGCTTGAGCCAAGTAGTCTTAATTTAAAGATAGATTGATTGGTCTGGCTCCTTGGCTTATTTACAGGGTTCTACTGTTATCTGATGAAGTAAGGTTCACTGAAGACTTGTGAAAAAATGAACTGCTTTTACAGTGCTAATCCCTTATCTCCCCTTTCTCCACCCCAAATCCAAAGGTTTCTTTGGGTCTGTCTCCATTTTGTAGCCTATATATACCTGAACCATAAACTCCCACCAGTTCTATCTCTGGGAACCAACATCAACAAGGAAGTATCACTAGATTGTCTAGAAAATTCTGTAGAAAAAGAGGTCCAGAGAAAGGAGCTGACTAGGTCTTTCATAAAACATTCTAGGGAGGATGATAAATGACAGACGTATACTTGGGATCAAGGTTAGAGTTATCTAGGTGACTTAGAGACTTTGGGTTTTATTTAATGACGGAAAACATCAACATTCCCCAAGAGGAGAGGCATTTATTTTAAGTGTTATGCAGGTGTATTTTGCAAAATTCCCCTCTCTATAGTGCAACTATGATATGCATATTTAAATAACAGGCTATTAACCTTTTAAAATTGTGTGGTCCTTTTACATATATATAGGTGAAGAAATTACAAAGTTACAAATAATATTATCATGTATCTGTCGAGTTTATGTGGGCTTCCCTCAAAGAAGGAACGATTCTATTTATTAACCTAGAATCAATCCCCTTCTTTCTACTCAGTGCTTGTGGTAATGCCCACTGATGAATGTCATAGCTGGCATCTTAGATAAAATGTTCTTTCTGAACAACACCCAAATATGCCTAAAATTGCAGATGACAGTTGTAAGCTTTTTTGCCTGCTTATCTGTCTGCCTTCGATATGACCCTAAATTAGGCATCAGAAGGTATAGAGTTTAATACAGATTCCGGGCACAATATACCTTCTCACAATTAGTTGAAAGTGCTGTTTTGTAATTAAAGGGTGAAGTGGGGCATGATGAACATATGGAAAAAGAGACCCTTAATAAGTGATGGAGCCTTCAAAAGAAATTGCTAATTAGTATGCATTTGATGTGCACTATACCAATTTTAAGACTTTGCCTTGAATAAATTGCTATGTTGGGTGTTCGAAGGAGTGGTGAGATTAGCATTTACAAAGGGGGCAATTTTCTGTCTTCTTGACTCTGTTAAATGGAGGAAATAACTTCCAAGACTGGAGCAGTAGTTAGCCCATCAATCATTCTCACAGCTGGAAACTGGGGATCCCAAATGCAGAGATCAGTTAATCCGTCAGCTAATAAGTTCATAGTGGCACCATATGGCGCAGGGCCACTCCACACTGGGACAAGGACAGAACTGTTTACACAGGCATGCTGCTTTCTCAGGTAGCTCCCTGCTGACAGAACCCTTTGTTCTGAAGGATCAATTTACTTTGCACAGTAAATTGACTGAATTGATCAGTTCAGAGCATATAATTGTTGGCTAATCCTGTGGAATCATGTCCCATCCATGTGAGAGGGACAAAAGGGTGCTGCTCATGGCCTGGTCTGGGGCTCCATCCTGGGGCTATTCTCATCGGATAGTCTGGACACTGATTAAAGGACCAGTGGACAGTAGATATGTTGTCAGTATTGACTTCAAACGCCAAAGGGAAGAGAAACCTTGCAATGCCCAGAAGGGTTTTCTGGGTGTCTTTACTCAACTGGTATCATGACTTAACTTGGAATAGAAACAGTCAGTCAAGGCAATTTAGGTGCAAATTCTTTTCAAATACATGCCTGGAAGAATGAAAAGTACTGCTCCATCTCCAAATCTAACAAGTTATTCCACTCATGCTTATTTCTAAACTTACTTTCTATTTCTTTTCAAAAAAAGGCAAAGAAGACAAAAAAAGTTTAAGAGATATGTTCAGAAAAGTGTGGAAACTGCAATTTAAGTGAGAAACACATTTCTTAAGCATTGTGCAAAAGTGGCTGAGGTATCCACTGTCATGCCTGCATATGGGGTATGGGAAAAAGCATCAGGGCTTTTGAGAGCAAATTAGAGCAAAATCTTCTCATCCCTGCACATTAGTGTGAACCCTCGTGCTTTGTTCTACAGATGTGTTTGATCTGATTTTGTTTTTTCCTTCTCACATAAAAAATAAAAGAAGAATATATAAAATGAAAAAAATCCACCAATAGAGATAAATGTTGGACATAGTTCCCTTCAACTAAAGGTTTTCTTCAAAAGTTAGTGTCAATAGAATCATTTCACATCAATGGCTTGAAAAGAGAATTGTATTCAATAGGAACTGCAGCCATTTGGAGTTGCCGAGAGGACATTTGCCTATTAAATGTCTGAACAGTAATGAACTTTATACAACTACCCCAAGAGTTTCACCAATTAGACAGTTACTAATTTCTTCACTTATTTTACTGAGAATAAATGTCTGAGATCAGTGTCATGAGGAGAAATTGCAGCAAGTTTTTGGTTTGACAGAATTTGGAATATTAGTGATTATCCCAGTTTTTCTCTTTTCTATAAAGAGATATGTGCTTGATGATATTTAAGACAATAGAGAGGGACATACAATTGATATGTTTTATCATAAAAATCTAAAATTAATAATTTAAAAAATCAATATATTTTCCCATATTTTTATGTGTCTTAATTTTTTTCCTCTCATGGAATTTTTAATTTCCCTATTACTGTATACACAGTATGCAGGATTCCATAGCATTAAAAAGCAGCAAAACCAATAAGCATTTGTGTATTTTATTTTAGGAACTACCATAACGAGAATGAGATAAAATATAAATAATTCTGTAGAAATACTTTTAAGTTAAGCTTGGGAAATTAAAAAAAAAAAAAGCAGAAAAGTAAATTCTATAACGAAAACATCATAAGTGGAATCTAATGTGAAAGCAGGCACTTTGCCAAACAACCCTTTTTAGGGAGCAAAAGCTCTTTGTAATTTTTTGGTACAATTTTCCCCTTCAAATGTTATCAAATTGGATTCTCTTGCTCCATAGATAGCATATGAGGCAAGCTTTGACTCTTTCTGAAACATTCATTTGCCAGCTTTCCCTTTGTTTAAGTAAAATTCACTCAAGTGCATATCCTAAAGTCGACATGAGTTCCCACACTCTAAATCACCAAGATCGAATCCATTTCCTTGCTCTGTTCTGAATCTGGCCAAATCTTCACATCCCTACTATCTCAGCGTTTACTATACTGCAGAGGTAATATCAAAGTTCTTGCATTCTAAACTAAAAGACAGAACTCATAGCCATTGAAACATATGTATTTTGCGTGTTCATGGTATACTACATAATTGGAATTGAGTAAAATTTCATATGTTTAATAATTTTTAACTTCATGACTTTTTCAATATAAGTAGTTGGTTTGAAGAGATTGTACATTACATCTCACCAAAATATAGTCAAGAAGTTTTTACCCATTTCTTTATTTTACATGTACTCATATTCTTCCTATTATAGATACTCTATGATAGTTACACTCAAAATATTTGGGATTTTTCATCAATCAGAAAGTAATGTACCTCACTGTTAGTGTCAATATATTCCAACTTTCAAGACTAATTTAAATTCATTATCCCAAAATCTTTACATAAAATCTTCACATAAAATCTTCAACATGTGTAACCTTTTTATTTTTTAAATTTGCAAAAAATTAGGACCCAAGGAAAAATATATGCTTTCTTCTCTCCTTTGTTACTGCTGACCTTCTCCTCCCTGGGCCTTTCTCAGCAAAGACAAAAAGAAACTTCTCTCCTGTCTCATTATTCAATGTCCCTTTGCAGACTCTATCTCTTAAATGCATCATTAGATGTGTTTTTTTTCTTCTGTAGTCTCAGACTAAATAAATGCCTATTCAAGTGCTTTAGAAATTTGCTGTTTTTCAGAACTAGTTTTGGGTACATGAGTTGGTCAGTAGAGTTCTTCATAGACTAAGACAAGGCAAAGGTCAAGACCTAGGGTGATTCCTCTTTGCTATTGCAGCAATTTCTTTATCAATTAGCCTAAAAGTTTACTCTCAAGTTCATAATATTTCCCTCTCCTATTTTATCTCCTAAGCAATAATTCCTATTTATCATATTATATATTTTCCTTGTTTTCTTTATTGTTCCCTTTCCCCTAAACATAAGCCCATGAGGTTAGAGATCATTGTTTTGTCCATTTCTGTTTACCGGTATCTTGAATAGCACCTAGCACATAATAGGCCCTCAGAAACAGAATTTGAGATCCTTGCACAAAATACATATGCAAAAAGGGAACCAAATATACTAATTTCTACCAAAGAAGGTGAATTATTTTAAATATTATTTCAAGACTTTTTACATATTTGTTTTGTATTGAATCTGTAAATGTTTATTTTTCAGATTGTGAATTATCTGTGACTTTTAGGCATTGCTGTGGGTAAAAATGGAAACAGAAATAGTAAGAAAAAGTGAAATTCTCCCTTTTTTTAACTTGTTTTATGTCTTAATTAAAGATTTGATATAATATGGATATTAAAGGACAACAATAGGATTGGAGAATATTCATGCATTTAACTTTATCCATATAATAGTATTTATCTCTCACTGTGAATTGTTAGGGAATTCATACTTTGTTTGAGATAAAAAGTTTAAGGTTTTAAATGTCCAATTTCTAAAAGGAACCATGAAACACATTTATTATGCATATAATTTGTACAATTACATTTGACAGATTACACAAGATCACTTTTCTCTAAAAGTTGTGTTCTAGCCTGTGGTGTGCTGCAGCCAGCTCTTACCAGTTCATGAGAGCTGATTTTGTGCATCTGTTCCAAAATCCACATTTAGTGGCATCAAATGAGTAGCTTGAAAATGGCTGTAGTGGAAGTATCACAAAAATTGGTAAATGCTGCAATTCAGGGTTGTTAAACTTTTATGAACTCGCCACTACCCTTAACTGAGTCTGATGAAACTGAAAGCTAGCTAGTACACAACTAAACAAAAGACAGATACAATTTCCCAATATAAAATGGTTTTTGATTCATACTAAACTTCCTCACCCATCTATTTCCTCTTTTTCTATCAAGTCAAGTAATAGTCAAGTATTACTCTTCAGATGAAGAGGTTTGCCATAGCAACTACTATTTTTCCAAGTGTCCAATATGTATTTATAATATGATGAACGATGATAGTGTATAGGTAATAAATCTTAATCCAGAGAAAGGGAAAAGCTGTTTTGTTACTCCCTTGGAAATGCAGGATGTCAGGATGTTTGGGTTACTTTGTGCTACCTGCCTCTTCCTCGTGTTTTTGTGCAGGATTATTTAGAAATGAACAGAGAAACAGGAAATTGCTTCTGATTCATTTGCAATCGTGGTCTGAATAGTACCTTCGTATCAAATGTGTTTGAGGAAACCATGACAGTCTGATGAATTTAAAAGCATCTTTAGTGGGGCAAAGAAGGCTGGCATATTTTTAAATAATTTTAAAAAGTCATGAAGGTTCAAGTTCTGGTGCTTCACCTGAGGATTATGTTTGAAGGAATTGTATAATTCCTTGAACAAGAGATAGACCATATGTTTTAATGCCTTTCTTTTTGTTTATTGTCTTAGTTTGTTTTGCAATAGTGAAATACTATAGACTAGGTAGCTTAAAAAACAAACAGTTATTTTTCATATTTCTGGAGACTGGGAGGTCCAAGATCTAAAGCTGGCAGATTCAGTGTCTGGTGAAGAATCTCTTCCTACTTAACAGATGGCTACCTTCCTGCTGTGTGCTCACATGGCAAAGAGAAAGAGAGAGAGGGCTCTGGTCTCTTCTTTTCCTTATAAGGACACTAATCCCATCATGGAGTCTCCACCTTCAGGACTCCTTTGAAGCCTGGTTACTTCCCAAAGACCCCACCTCCCAATACCATCACATTGGGATTAGGGCTTCAACACAAGAATTTGGTAGGGGCATATTCTGTCTACAGCATTTGTGGATGCTCACATCTTAATGTTTTTTGAAATGTCTCCACATGTTGGTAGGTTCTTGTTTAGAAAACCAATATTAACAACTTTGTTTTCTTTTTGTGTTTAAAAAATATCTGAGCTATGTAACATTTGTAAACATGAAGACACTGCCTAGTAAAATCAGATAGAGTATTCTCAATGATTTTAACTAAAAAAAATCAGGAGTATTTCACCGATCTTTTAAAAGACAAGTGCAAAGCAATAGGTCAATATATGAATTGTTTAATGTCTTCTATAGTCTCATAATTCCAAATATTAGAGATAACTGAGTTTATTTTAGTTCCAACAATTCATAGAGCACATGTTTCAAAAAATAGGATATTGAATAAAAATCTTGACATGTATTCACTAAAGAAAGCTCAAATAATCTTATTAAAACATTGGTATTATGAAGTAAAGAGTTCTTATTTGGGATGATTTATGTGAGTAAGAATAATTAATGTAATCGTGGAGACAAAAAGGGGCATTTATTTTATGTTACTAAAAGCCCAACATACTTAATGTTCAAAGTCTATCTGGTCCTGAAACCCATTCATGGGATAGTGATTAGCTCTTCTCACATAGCCTCCATACTTTCCAATCTAAGAGAAAATAAATAAATAACTGTGACTGACTACAAGGTGCACTACAAAGAAGACAAACTAGCAGTTGCTGTGACTTTCTTATAACTAGAGATGAATAAAACAAAATAAAGATCTTTTGAATCTCAATGTTTGTGAGATTTATCTGTAGAATCAGCAAAACGTAGTGAAAATAAATCACTTTATCTTGTTCTCACAGTTAAAGTGAAAGATTGTCAATCCCTCAGGATCATCAGAACTAGCTCAACGCTAACTGCAGTAGTTCACCTCATCCTCAGCCACACTCCTACACATATGCACATACACTTACAAACAGAACCTCAATGCTGTAAAAGACTTAGAAATCATTTGACCCACAGCTAATAAGTGCAAGGCATACATAGTAATGTCTGCCACCCCAAACTACCATGTAGATACCACTAATTAACCGCAGCATTCTTTTCCCCAATCCCAAACTTGGGTTCCCATGATACATAGGCGAATGCTCCAGAAGATCAGTACCAGATGAACAGGAATAATATATAACACAAAGCCTATTTACCAATCCTAATTTTGGCAAATTCTTTCATTTTACATTTTTTTCTACATGATATTGAGCTAATGAAAACTGCCTTCTCATCCCATTATAAAGATACAGTTGCTGGATACAAATATATTAAAAGAATTTTTAAAATGTAACTGAGTTAAAAAGAAAAAAAAAAGAAATTCTCAGACCTGAGGAATGAACAAGAAACTGTTTTTGTATTAGTTGATACCATATTAAGCCAGGGAGCTATTTGTTTATAAATCATTATTGACAAACACTCTGTTCTTAATACTCAAACAAGATGAAGACATGTGACATTGGGCTCTTTCAAAGTGGGGTGCTGAAACAAAGTACGGCATAAACCAGGTATCCTGGCACAACTCTGTCCTGTGAAGAAGAGGAATTGTAAGACTTACTTATCAGTTTTGGCAAGCAAAAAAGAAAAACAAAGTTCCATGAGAAATAATATCTCTAACCCTTCCCCATATATATATTTGTAATCTGAATTATGCTACCTGTATCACTGTGGAACATCACAGAAAGATGGTAGGGCAAACTAGTTGCAGACCAATAAAGCCTCTGGGTGCCTAGAAGAAGCTAACACAAATAGCTACATTTGGATACTCCCAAAATTTAGGGCACAGAAACTGTCCCTTAAAAAAATACAGTTGAAGATAAGTTTACAGTGAAAAACTACAATTCACACAGTATATGATTCATTAATAAGGCTGGCAGAGCCAAAACAGTAAAAGTACCACTACAAGACCTTGGAATAATGCAATGATTTGAAACATACCACAGAACAAGTAGAGCAATTCTAAAGTTCAATAATAGATGATAGTTCCAGTATGTCAGGCAATCTTCTAAGCCTTTTCATTCATTTAATAATGTATTTATCATTGCAACAGCTCCTAAGGTAGGTATTGCTACTATTCTTATCCTACAGATAAGTAAACTGAGCCTATGAGTGGTTAAGTGACAAACACAAAATTACAAAGCTAGAATGTGGTGGTAAGAAACTTAAATGCATGCACTCTGCCTCTAGAATCTGTATTTAAACTATGCTCTACTACCATTATAGTAAGAATAAAATAACTAGCATTTGTATAGTTCTCAGTATGTGACAGAAAATGCTCTAAGTGATTTTCTCATACTGACTTATTTGATATTCACAATAAACCTAGGAAGTAAGTATTATTATAATTCTTATGTTACAGAAGAGAAACTGAAGCATAGAGAGATTGTCATATTTGTTAGGACTGCTATGACAAAATACCATAGACTGAATATCTTATAAACAACGGAAATGTATTTCTCACAACTCTGGAGGTTGAGAAGTCCAAGATCAAGGTGCCAGTAGATTCACTTCAGTGTCTGGTGAGGGTTGTCTTCTGGTTCATAGAAGGCATCTTCTTGCTGCATCTTTGCATAGCAGGAAGGACAAAGAAAATCCCTTGGACTTTTCTCACAAGAGCACTAATCCTATTCATAAGGGTTCCACCCTTATGACCTAATCACCTTCTAAAGACCCCACTCCTTAATATTTTCTCATTGTAATTAGGTTTTAGCATATGAATTTGGGGAGACACGAAAATTCAGACCATAGCAAATGTTGAGTAACTATCCCCAGTTACACAGCAAGAAGTGACAGAGTCAGTCTTTCTGGAGTTCATGTCCACTATGCTGTACTATCTACCATGATGGCACAGAAAGTTTGAAAGCAAAGGAGAGAAAAGGAGATTGAAAAGGAATATACCCCAGAAGGTACTAATCAAGAAAAATGATGTCACAATATACATATTAGACAAAATAGACCTTAAGTTAAAAAGCAGGGGTAGGTATATGCAGAGTTACTATATGATGATAAACACACTCACTCATAAGATTTAACAATCCTGAACTTGCATGTGCTTAAAAACATAGCCTCAAAACATGTACAGCAAAATTAAATGGAATAACAAAGAGAAATTGACTAATTTATAATAGCAATAGGAGAATTAGGAAACATTTTTCAGAAATTGAGAGGTCAAGAAAGCCAAGAATTAGCGAACTTAAAGCAACTAGAGTCCAGAGAGATAAAGTAAAGATTTTTAGGGGCATATTGCTGTTTAGGGGTAAATCCAGAAACAGTGATTTTTTTTACATTTGCATAATTCTTTGTATTTAAAATAATAATTTCACACATAACATGATTTTATTTTGAACCTCTAAGTATTGAGAAAACTTGAATAATAGATAACACTTCTGGCATGTGAGGCAATCTTTTAAGCATTTTAAATAACCTGTGTTGAGGAGACAAGGGAGTTTCCTTCATATGTTTGTTGGCAAGGAGAAGATAAAAATTTGAAAAAAAGTTATGGCAAAGGGTAATATCCACTTTTATACAGATCCGACCACCCCTCGTCCTCTGCCTAGGCTCACAAACACTGACAAAAGAGAATTTTATTCTAATCACCCAAACAATTTTCACATGAGAAACATACTAGAGAAAACTTCCCTTACCTCAGAATTTTTTGATACCTTCATAATAGGGGCTTTGTAATATGGAATGAGTCTGGCTCTTTTAGATGCAATCAAGTTACTGCAAGTAGTGAAAGGAATGGAACTAGCTAGAAGGTGAGATACGATCTGCTCTCATGGAGCCTCGACTTGAGGAAGGTCATTCCAGATTTGCAACAACACTACAGATCATGGCAGCCAGATTCAATGGAATTTTACCATTGAATCATTACCACTGATCATTAACATAACATAGTTCTCCCTTGGTCTGTAGTTACTTTTCTATTTCCTCCTCTTTTACCATCTGGATTTATCCTGCATTTTGTCTCTACATCACAACTTTCCTTCATTAAAACTCCAGTTCACATAACACTTTGGCCTTGTTGTAATCTCATGATCCTTATGATCATCTACCAACTGCCTAATACTCTCCAAATTTCCCAAATATCCCTAAAACTGAACAGATTACTTTTAGAATGCTTTTTCATCCCAGCCAACCTCATAGTCAGCTGTCTAACATATGGTTCATTATCTTTGGGTAAGGCACCCACATAGTCTGCTATGGCCAAAGAAGACATAGCCTCAAACATGTCTAGTCAATATGGGTTTTTCCTTTATCTGTGAAAAAATTATTGTTAGCATAATTTTGAGGATTCAATAAAGAAAAAACTTTTTATACAAGTTTACCTGAATTATAAAATAAAATAGAAAACTATTTTTAGGAAAACAGAAACCTTGTTATTACTACTACTACAGTCAATTCTTTTTCCACACCATAGTTATTTCTCAAGCAATAACCTGCATTACCATATTATTTTTATAGAAGACTATTAGATGCATATTGCTATCCACTATGAAAATGATGATTCCAAAGTTTTATTTATTTTTTTTTAGGTTCACTAATATTTACCGTACAATAAAATTTTGCTTTAATGCTCTATTTTCCTAAATATAATGAACTAAAGTAATGATGATAGAAAATTAAGTAGAATCATCTCTTGAGCTATAATTCTGTAGACCTGCTTAAAATTTATAAAAAGTTAAAAAAATAGGAAGAATTAAAGAGTGAAATCATCTGGACTGGATCTGAAATTTTCTTCATGGGAAGATTTATATATATATATGTATATATATATATGTATATATACTTTAAGTTCTAGGGTACATGTGCACAACGTGCAGGTTTGTTATGGATGTATACATGTGCCATGTTGATGTGCTGCAACCATTAACTCGTCATTTACATTAGGTATATCTCCTAATGCTATTCCTCCTCCTTCCCCCCACCCCATGACAGGCCCCGGTGTGTGATGTTCCCCACCCTGTGTCCAAGTGTTCTCATTGTTCAATTCCCACCTATGAGTGAGAACATGCGGTGTTTGGTTTTCTGTCCTTGTGATAGTTTGCTCAGAATTATGGTTTCCAGCTTCATCCATGTTCCTACAAAGGACATGAACTCATCCTTTTTTATGGCTGCATAGTATTCCATGGTGTATATGTGCCACATTTTCTTAATCCAGTCTATCATTGATGGACATTTGGTTTGGTTCCAAGTCTTTGCTATTATGAGTAGTGCCACAATAAACATACTTGTGCCTGTGTCTTTATAGCTGCATGATTTAAAATCCTTTGGGTATATACCCAGTAATGGGATGGCTGGGTAAAATGGTATGTGTAGTTCTAGATCCTTGAGGAATTACCACGCTGTCTTCCCAAATGGTTGAACTAGTATACAGTTCCACCAATAGTGTAAAAGTGTTCCTATTTCTCCACATCCTCTCCTCACCTGTTGTTTCCTGAGTTTTTAATGATCACCATTCTAACTGGTGTGAGATGGTATCTCATTGTGCTTCTGATTTGCATTTCTCTGATGACCAGTGATGATGAGCATTTTTTCATGTGTCTGCTGGCTGCATAAAAGTCTTCTTTTGAGAAATATCTGTTCATATCCTTTGCCCACTTTTTGATGGAGTTGTTTGATTTTTTCTTGTACATTTGTTTAAGTTCTTTGTAGATTCTGGATATTAGCCCTTTGTCAGATGGGTAGATTGCAAAAATGTTCTCCCATTCTGTAGGTTGCCTGTTCACTCTGATGTTAGTTTCTTTTGCTGTGCAGAAGCTCTTTAGTTTAATTAGATTCCATTTGTCAATTTTGGCTTTTGTTGCCATTGCTTTTGGTGTTTTAGTCATGAAGTCCTTGCCCATGCCCATGACTTGAATGGTATTGCCTAGGTTTTCTTCTAGAGTTTTTATGGTTTTAGGTCTAACATTTAAGTCTTTAATCCATCTTCAATTAGTTATTGTATAAGATGTAAGGAAGGGATCCAGTTTCAGTTTTCTACCTATGGCTAGCCAGTTTTCCCAGCAACATTTATTAAATAGGGAATCCTTTCCCCATTTCTTGTTTTTGTCAGGTTTGTCAAAGATCAGATGGTTGTAGATGTGTGGTATTATTTCCGGGGGCTCTGTTCTGTTCCATTGGTCTATGTACCTGTTTTGGTACCAGTACCATGCTGTTTTGGTTACTGTAGCCTTGTAGTATAGTTTGAAGTCAGGTAGGGTGATGCCTCCAGCTTTGTTCTTTTGGCTTAGGATTGTCTTGGCAATGTGAGCTCTTTTTTGGTTCCATATGAACTTTAAAGCAGTTTTTTCCAATTCTGTGAAGAAAGTCATTAGTAGCTTGATGTGGATGACAGTGAATCTATAAATTACTTTGGGCAGTATGGCCATTTTCACAATATTGATTCTTCCTATCCATAAGCATGGAATATTCTTCCATTTGTTTGTGTCCTCTTTTATTTCTTTGAGCAGTGGTTTGCAGTTCTCCTGGAAGAGGTCCTTCACATCCCTTGTAAGTTGGATTCCTAGGTATTGCATTCTCTTTGAAGCAATTGTGAATGGGACTTCACTCATGATTTGGCTCTCTGTTTGTCTGTTAACGGTGTATAGGAATGCTTGTGATTTTTGCACACTGATTTTGTGTCCTGAGACTTTGCTGAAGTTGCTTATCAGCTTAAGGAGATTTTGGGCTGAGACGATGGGGTTTTCTAAATATACAATCATATCATCTGCAAACAGGGACAATTTGACTTCCTCCTTTCCTAATTGAATGCCCTTTATTTCTTTATCTTGCCTGATTGTCCTAGCCAGAATTTCCAACACTATGGAATAGGAGTGGTGAGAGAGGGCATCCCTGTCTTGTGCCACTTTTCAAAGGGAATGCTTCCAATTTTTGCCCATTCAGTATGATGTTGGCTGTGGGTTTGTCATAAATAGCTCTTATTATTTTGAGATACAATCAATACCTAGTTTAATGAGAGTTTTTAGCCTGAAAGGCTATTGAATTTTGTCAAAGGCCTTTTCTGCATCTATTGAGATTATCACATGGTTTTTGTCTTTGGTTCTGTTCATATGATGGATTACGTTTATTGATTTGCATAATTTGAACCAGCTTTGTATCACAGGGATGAAGCCCACTTGATCATGGTGGATAAGCTTTTTGATGTGCTGCTGGATTCAGTTTGCCAACATTTTATTGAGGATTTTTGCATCAATGTTCATCGGGGATATCGGTCTATAATTCTCTTTTTTTGTTGTGTCTCTGCCAGGCTTTGGTATCAGGATGATGTTGGCCTAATAAAATGAATTAAGGAGGATTCCCTCTTTTTCTATTGATTAGAATAGTTTCAGAAGGAATGCTACTAGATCCTCTTTGTACCTCTGGTAGAATTTGACTGTGAATCTGTCTGGTCCTGGACTTTTTTTTTGGTTGGTAGGCTATTAATTATTGCCTCAATTTCAGAACCTGTTATTTGTCAATTATTCCTGGTTTAGTCTTGGGAGGGTGTATGTGTCCAGGAATTTATCCATTTCTTCTAGACTTTCTAGTTTATTGGTATAGAAGTGTTTATAGTATCCTTTGATGGTAGTTTGTATTTCTGTGGGATCGGTGGTGATATCCCCTTTATCATTTTTATAGTGTCTATTTGATTCTTCTCTCTTTTCTTCTTTATTAGTCTTGCTAGTAGTCTATCTATTTTGTTGATCTTTTCAAAAAACCAGTTCCTGGATTCATTGATTTTTTGAAGGGTTTTTTTGTGTCTCTATCTCCTTCAGTTCTGCTCTGATTTTAGTTATTTCTTGCCTGATGATTCCAAAGTTTTAAAGTAGATAGAACGATTCACAAGTTCTAATATTTTTCTATTTCTTTCAAACTTAGAAGTACCAAGTAGAAAATAATCAAGATGACCCACTGTAATATTTGCCATCTCTCTAGGATTTGAGAGGATAATTCAGGTTGGTTTTTTAAAAATTAATTTTGTTCAGGACACAGAAGTGCTAAATACAAGCTTACAAGAATGAAAACCAAGATTAACTTTGAATGAGTGATGAGAAGAAAAGTCAATGGCATGATGATTCCTGGCAAATAGCCATATCATATATTTCTTTTCATATTGGAGTCCCTAGAGGGCAACAGATACACAGAAAATGAGCTTTGGCTGAACAATGTGTCACCATCTTGAGGCAAAGTCCAGAATGGCAATGTTATGGACAAGGCATGAGTTCAAACGACTCCAAACTGTCTAGGAACATTTCCAAAACTTTATTACAGCATTTTTGTGAGACTACAAAAGGGTAACTTTTAACAATGTTAAAAAGAAAGACATTCGAAACTAGCATAAAATCAAACACAGTGAAAATTAGTTCTATTGCCTTCATAATTCTACCTAGGCACACACACAGTAAAACTCTCTCAAATTCACTATTGATGTCTGGAAGGAAAAAGCCTTCTGTTTCATGCATTCTCTTCTGGATTTTCTGTTTTCCTGTGTTACCAAGCCCAGTCTTAAAAGAATGGCTCCTTCCCTAAACAAAGAAGGTCCTTGGCTGATACAGCATAGCTAGACTGTCAGACACTGACAGACTGAAAAGCTACAAATCTGCAATCAACCAACAATAGTGCTTCATGACCTTTAGCACCTTCCCAAATTGTCTGACCCCATTCCTTTGTCTCTCTCACTTTTAGTTTTGAACATGTTACCTATAGCCTCTTCAAAGATCTGAAGTCATCTTAATATGTTTCTGTAAAAGTTAAATTTCCAACTTCAGATCCTTTTAGTGAAAGTTAAATTAATTTTTAACATATTCTTTCACCCTTTTTCTTCACCCTGTGAAGATTTTCACAGATATACACAAAGCATGGTCTTTGATTTCTGAGAACTTGTCTCTTGCTGGATATGCTCAATTCCTTCCTGTTGAAATAAGAAAACAACAATAATAATATGACTAAGCCATTCTGACAGCCTCACTAAAAAATTATCAGTTTGCACAGTACATAGCAACAAGTGACCTGTTAAATGATGACAAATCCTTTAGATTATGGCTTTAGACCTTTAACCTTTTGACTTTAGGTTGTAACCAGGGAGCAGTCAGAGAAGAAGAATGCAATAAACTGCTTGTAATCTAGTGGTCTCAAAAGAAATTACATCAAAACCAGCTGTTACACCACTAGTCATTAAAGACTGACAACATGTTAACTAACATGCGGCCATTATATTGAAAGAGACTCTCCTCCCCACCCACTGCTGAACTACTAGAGGACTCCTGCTTCACTTAACATCAGAAAATGTGGATGCAACGAAGCAACTCAACACTTAAAGTATCAATAAGTGAGTTGCACTTGGTTGAGACATGACCTCTTTATTTTAATATGAGGAATCTGGCCAATTTAGAACACTATGGTTTAGATGTCCTGGCAGTTAGAATAACTTTTCTTTGGATTGTTTAAAAGTGTGTGTTTGTGTAGGATTGCAGCTGTCTTTCCTCCCACCTGCCTTTTGAAATGATGCAGGGATTTTAATGATAAAGTACAATTCCCCAGGTACCACTTTCTGCGTTCTTTTGCTTGAAATGTTGAAGGACTTTGTGTTGGTTGTCACACCAGTCTATGTCTGACAACCAATGACATGTCAAAGCTGTGGCATAAAAGCTTGAAATGTAGTGCACATCTTTCTGGGGATTGTCATTCAGTCACACCAACATTTAAAATATAGCAAACAGTACTGGTAGGCTTCCAAGATAAAAGCCAAAATTATTGTGGGAAGCACACAGTGATGGTTTAAAAACACGGGGAGGAAAACATGTTGCTAAGTGCCTGTTACAGACACAACCTATATAAAACAGAGAGAATGCCAAGGGCATCCAAAGAAGAGAAGATGTCTTTGCCCACCTGGGAAACCAAACATTTGAACAAGAGAGAAAAGTCAGTGACACAGCCAGAGGACAAATTCAACAAGCAGCACCATTCCTGAGGCATCTTTATGACCTTGCTTTCTGTCAGGCAGAGTTTTATAAGCAATCCCCTCAAACTCTCTCTGCATTTTTCTGATTTCTAGCACTAAATTCTATTTTGATTTTTTGTAGTTGAACATATTCTAAATTTTAAAGCAAATTCAGCTCAAAATTAAATATCCATTTTGGATAGAAAAAAACAACAACCAAGATGTGATTTTATGAGGCTAACAACATATTTTTTGATCTGTAGATGCATGGCCAAGTCTTTATGCAGTGAGGGCGTATGGAAGTTTTGTTTCTTTTTTTTACTCAAATACCAAGAATAAAAATTTGGTATGCCTTTGTTTGTTCATTCACTTGCTGCATAATTGTCAGCTGGCAGCCTACCTCAGTGCCAGGCCTAATTCAACTGAGCACGAGGCCAGGATTTACACTCCTACTTGTTGCTTTTTTTTTTTTTTTCCTGGAGAAACAAGGTCTTTCTATGTTGTCCAGGCTGGTCTCAAGTGCTTGGCCTCAAGCAATTCTCCTGCCTCAGCCTCCCAAAGTGCTGTGATTACAGGTGTCAGCCACCACGCCAGGCCAACTTGTTGCTCTTTATTGTGAGATTGAACAAAGGGCAGTGGAGTTAAGGAACCCACATTTGAATCATGGCCCAATTACATGTTCGTTGTTCTTGCACAACTTCTCCAGGCTTCTGCCATTACATCTGTAAAATGCAGTTGTTAAGGCCAATGCTCTCAAATTTCACAGATTTTTTTTAATAGAAATTCTATAAAATAAAATGCCTGAAAGTGTTCTGTATAATTGATGCAATGCAGAAAAGAATTAATAATTTTATTACCTCCTGAAACTACCTAGTTATCTAGTAGAGTGAGTGGTGACCATGCATCCTGGGACTATCTATCTCCACTGCGTGCAAGGTTAATCCCACATGAACGTTTTGCTGCTGGAACCTCTGATCTTGGCCCCTGTAAGGGACCTCAAAATATTCATTAGTAAGTAAAATGTTAGTGATGCCCATATGTCGGGTGTTCCTGATGATTTTAATAATAATACATTTAGTACTTGTCTTGCCAGCAGTAAGTGGGGAAAACACAGTGCAACCTTCACTGGCACTCTAACTGCAGCCCTGCGTTGTTAATCCACAAACATTTTCTTTTCTTATTTTTAAAATTAAGCTGAACAGAAAGATATATACCACATGTCCTTATTTATGTGTAGAATGTAGAACTGAACTAGAAACAAAGAGTAGAATGGTATGTACCAGAGGCTGGGGTTGGGGAAAGGGTGGGGAGAGGATAGTTGAAGGGTACAGAGTCTCAGTTAGATACCTTCGCATTCTGAAAGGGATTATAATAACTTATTTATATACTTATTTACATACTCCATGACACCTTTCCACTCTTTTACCCTTGTTAAGATTGAGCAACTCTCCATATATTGGTAATACTTATGTCTTCCCTTTCCAGTGAAAATTCTCACCCTGGCATGCTTTTATTGTTTTATATTTTTAGAAAGATTCCATGTTGAATGTGACGTGTGAGTGAATACAGTACACCCCTTTTTTACACCCTGCCCAATTCACAAGGTTGCCTGATATGTCTCAAAATGTCTTTCTACAATCTCAGAAATAGATCCTATGTCAGCCCATGTTTATATTCTGTGACCATGCTTGATTGGGCCAGGGGTAGACATGTGACCTAAGTTCAATCAATGAGATCCTGTTGCCCTGATTATGGAATTAAGACTTAGAAACTGTCAGAATATTTCTACACGTGGCACAAAACATATCCTATAAATTCATAGATTGTAAGAGATGTGTCTGTGAAGAAAAAATGGGGCACTAAGTGTGATGATGGGTATGTTAATTTGTTCTGCTATGGTAACCATTTTAAAATACATATGTATCTTATAACATTGTGTTTTATACCTTAAATAAGATTTTTGAAATTAAAAAATAACCATCAAAGAGAGAAGCATAAAGCAGAGATTCATAAACAAGCCAAAAATAGAGGATTCAGTTACTTGTATCACAACTTTTCATATGCTTGGGTAAAACTTTGTTTCACAAGACATTCCTGTATCTCTGTAATAAATTCCACGTTTTGTTATTGTTAGCCTATATAAAATTGATTTATGATACATGCAAAGTCCTAAAAAATATAGGGAGATTTCACACTAACCTAAAAACTCTTAATAGCCTAAGGGAGGTGAGCAAAATAGAGAGAACATTTAGGTCGAAAAGAAATTCCTAGAAAAATTGTATATGTTTATCGTAAGAAATAACATACAATGAAAATTATGGAAGATTTGGTGATATTAAATCTATCATGTTAGCGATTCAATATATTTTTGGAGCAGATTCTTGCATCAGCTAAGAGTCAGACCAAATGACCACTAAATTTTTGTCACACTGTTGCCCGATTTTTATCCTTGAGTTGACAAAAAATATATAGAGAGATATATAAAATGTCATATTGTTTGGATAATTAAAAGATCTTTTCATAGGACCTAGAGTCAATGACACTCAAAAAGCAATGAACATACCTTGTCTCTCTCAGTCTCAGAACTCCTAGAGAAGTAGCTTATTCCAAGGCAGGGGCAGAACATACAAGATAAGCCTGGAATATTTTGTTATGCCAAAAAGTGACAAAAATAAAATGATGGGGTTTGTAACAAGAACAGAGAAGTCTACTTGAAGGAGCTCCCATGGACCAAATCTGGAACAATTTGTTGACCAAAATAATTAAGAACAATCATCTTAAAACGTTGAAAAAATAGGAATTGATAAGGCCCTACCATACTTAGTTATTAATTATTAATACTTAATTATTAAGAAGAAAAGGTTTTTTGTTACAGTTGATTGTCAATTACCAACTGATAAATATGGAAAAAGTGCTGAGGCTGGAAAATCAGCATTTTGCAACCATTATAATTAAGACTAGGTCAGACAAAAATATCAATAAATGCTGAATCTAGAGAGAAATTTTGACAAGAAGTAGAATATTTTCGTGAACTTAAATAGTGTCCTCACAGGCTGCTTATTAATAACAAGGAAAAAAATAGCAATTATACTATGGAAAAATCAAACAACACTTTGACCACATGATAAAAATACTATTACATTGAAAGTAATGGCAAAAACCACAATTACTTTTGCACCAACTTAATATCAGCAAAGATGAACAGATGGACATCATGCATCCCTAGGTGTAATACCCTGAGAAGGTCAAATCATCACCTATGTAGTGTTTTGGCCAATAATAAATAAACTGAACCTGAAGTTTCATTTTAAAATAATTAGATAAATCCAAATTGAGAAATGTTATATTTTGAAAAGGGGGAGAAACATCAATGCCATTTAAGGTAAAGAAAGGCTATGGAAATGTGACAAATTAAAGAGTATAAAAAGATGTGGCAATTAGGTGCATTATCTGCCCTGGATTCTGTACTGGGGAAAAAAAACTTGCTATAAAGGGGCATTATGGGATCAATTTTAAAAACTGGAAAATGGACAATAATTTAAAGTATTGTATCAATGTTAAATTTACTGAAGTTGGCCATTGCACTGTGGATATGGGAGAGACTATTCCTATTAGCAAATACACACTGAAGTTATTAGGACTACACTGAAAAGCCATGTGGTATATAATTGACCCTGAAATGGTTCAGAAAACAAAATAAGAGAGAGAGAGAGAGAGAGAGAGAGAGAAGAATAAATAGAGCAAAGTATAAAACAAATGGGGCAAAATGTTCACATAAGTGATTCTGGGCAAAAGCTTTGAATATTCTTAGAACTATTTTTATTCTTGCATTTTTTCTTTAAGTTTGAAATTATTTCCAAATAAAATGTTTAATTTTAAAAAAGATCTGCTCAGAGATCAGAAAGAGACCATGGAAAATGTCTAATGAGACATCTCAAACTGTTCTAAGGGATGTCAATAGGTGTCCTGAAAATATAAATAGTTCAAATTTAAACAAAGTTTAAAATGTTAGGGTAAGAAAAAATACAAGGTTCTTTATTGAAAAACTCAGAACCTTCCTTACGTTGCTGATGGAGATGGTGAAACTCTAAAAAAAAAGTTGGGTGGGAGGCTTTAGCTTGAAGTGTTTACCAATTTACCAAATATCTTTGGGCACTGAACTCCTTTTTGTTCTCCTATCTAGAGGGAAAAGCTTTAGATTTTGATTTTTAATTTTGCCCAAGATTCTTATTCTTATAAATCAGAATCAAGGTAACTAACATTTCCGGAATACTTACTCTGTGCCAGTGCACTATTTTTCATTACTCTAAGTGTATGAAGTAGAAGTTACTCTCACCTCCATTAAATAGATACAGCTCAATAATAACTTAATTATACATTTTTAAATAACTGAAAGAGTGTGTAATTGGATTATTTGTAACTCAAAGATAAATGTGTGAGGGGATAAATACCGCATTCTCCATGATGTGCTTATTTCATATTACATGCCTGTATCAAAACGTCTCATGTACTCCGTAAATATATACACCTACTATATACCCACAACAATTAAAAATTGAATAGGTATAGCTCAGCGAGGTCATGCAACTTACCCAAGGTAACACATCTAATAAATCAGAAGACTGACTTGAGCTTTAGATACCTGGCTCTGAAGCTGAGTTTGACCTCAACGCTATACTGTCAAATCAATTACTGCCAAAATCTAGACCCTTCACTCCCAATCTTGACCTCTCCCTAAATTACTGAGTAAAGTGACCTAATTTTTTTCTATCTTAATTTTCAATCATTTAAAGGGTTGAACAATCTACTAATTATCATGGTGCTCTGATTATGTATCCTTCATTTTTATATTTAACAATGAAAAGTAAATTTCTTATATTTCCTGATACATATGACAATTATCTTAAATACTAAAGCACACAGTTTGCCTTAAATAATTTTAATTTCTGCATTGTGGGTTGTCTCATTTTTCTAACATATCGCAATAGCCTCTCACTTCTAGAGACTTCAGAATATCATTATTATTATTAACTAACATTTACATAGCACTTTATATTGCCAAGTGTTTTACAATTAATTCTATCAGTTGTTCCTGCCAGGATTCTCCTAATGTAAGACATCGGTTTGTTAAATCCTCTGAATAGACCACAAATGAAAATTATTTCAAATAGGTCTAGTGGAAGTTTTTCTAAGTTTCAAGACCACTCTTTTGGGTGCTACAATTAGCAATGCCTCTCAAGAGCACAACCCAAGAAACATGGCCAATGAAATAATTATCAATTCAAAAAGTTGATAGTGCTAGAGAAGAAAGCTGCTAAATCATGCCTACGTGCAAGAGAAATTGTGTCTAAAATATTTTTACTGCTGATTAGTTTCTGAAGTTAGTTGCACATCAGGCTAATTTTCTTTCCACTCGTAATTTTCAAGAATCTTCACTGTAGACTAGCCTTTGAATTCTTACTTTAATGGAAGTTCTAAATAGCTCCTTACTTTGATATGTATTACAATAACATTTCATGAAAAGAAAAACATGGATCTTTTATTTAATAATGAAGAATTGTGGTACAAACAGCGATGCTTGTCTTAGCAACCACTGATGTAGAAATTGACAGCTTTTAGCCTGCAGTATCCTCTGCCCAACTTGGCTGGTAACTTTCCAATGAAATGACAGTTTGCCGGCATGCAAAGCCACTAGACATGCACAGCTCACTGTATGTCTACAAGAACAACACTGTAATCTTAGCTACTGTTTATGTTACTTGCTTAAGTTTATCAATCAAAATCTACCAGAAGCAGAGACAATGGTGAAGCCTGTTACAAAGGTGAATTCAGGTATCAGCTTTCTGTTGATAAAGAACAAAACAGTGTGGACATTGCCCTAGTGTCTAAATTATAAAATCGTGACGTGATTGATTAAAACTATAACTGTGTTCAGTAATTAGTTCAACTCCACAAAGGGGATTCAAACCTAAGTTGAGTTTTGGGAAGCATTTTATGTATCTCTCTTCAGCCTGACTGTCCAGCCTCATTTTCAACTCCATTGAGCCCTCATAGGTTGTTGCATTTAAGACTTTGCCAAGACCTAATGCTCTCCCATGTCCTTTTCTCTCTTCTCCTCCATCTCCCTCCGCATCTTCTTGTCAACTTTTAGTCTTTCTTTTTAATCCCTGCCGTGTGTGCTGGCTCACATCTATAACCCCAACACTTTGGGAAGGTGAGGCGGGAGGATTGCATGAGCCCAGGAGTCTGTGACATGCTTGGGTAACATGGTAAGACCCTGACTCCACAACAAGGGAAATACAACAAAAATTAGTCAGGTGTGGTCACCACTGTACTCTAGCCTGGCCAACAATGTGAGACATTGTCATTAAAATAAAAACAAACAAAACAAAAACAAAAACAAAAAACTTGCCCAGGCCTTACACCCTCTGTTCCTCTGTTTAAGTTCTTCTTGACCTCCAATTTCTACCTTACAGTTGTAAGTTATTGTTATCTCTCCAATGTCCTTCTTGTTCTTTTTATTTTTATTGTTTTATTCATCCAATGGATTTATAATGATTTGTTTGTAAGTATATGTGATCCACTAAACCATGGCACCTGGAAAGTGAGCACAGACTATGTCTTACTCCTTCTTTTATCTAAGGACCTACTAGTGTAATGACACATCGTAGGCCATCAGTGAATACTAAAATAATCAGCTGACGTTTAAGTTGGTTCATCTAGAAAAATTAGCAGCTAAGGGATTAAAAAACATTTTAAGATAATAATGAATGGTATATATTATTTTTATAGCTTTTTGGGTAAAATGATCTAGAGACATTTAAAAAAATTGAACAATATGGAAAACACAAAAAAAGAAAGTAACAAATTACCAGTTATCCATAGATAACTAGGCACATATACATTACTATGCATTTATAAACATAAGTATACAATTCTACAGAAATGGCATACTTTTAAATAAACTCTTATGTAATCTGATTTTATTAACTCAATTATATATGGTACAGATACTTTTCCTTGTCAATAAATATAACTAAGTCTCATTCCAGTAGCAGCAGAGTGGTTCATAATATGGCTATAACATGCTTCAATATGTTGATGAATAAATTACTGTATTCAATTTTTCATTATTGGAAATATTGTCACAATGATGTTTGTGCTAAAAATATGTTACTGTGGGACTCTTGGGTCACTACTCATGGGAGTGTAAAATGGAATAGCCATTGTGGAAGACAGTATGGTGGTTCCTCAAAAAATAAAAAAAATAAAAAATAGAATTATCACGTGATTCAGCAATTCTACTTCTGGGTATATATCTAAAAGAATTGAAAACAAGATGTGGAAGAGATATTTGTGCATCCATGTGTATAGCAGCTTTATTCACAATAGCTAAAACATGGAAGCTACCTAAATATGCATCAATGGATGACTAGATAAACAAAATGTGGTACACACATGCTAAGGAATATTATTCAGCCTTAAAAAGGAAGGAAATTCTGACCTGTGCTACCACATGAGTGAACCTTGAGGACATCACACCAAATGAAATAAGCCAGTTACAAACAAACACTGTGTGATTCTACTATGAGGCACTTAGAGTAGTTAAAATCATAAAGATAGAAAATAGAATAGCAGGGGCTAGAGGAAGGAGGGAATAGAAGTTGTTGTTAATGGGTATTGAGTTTCATTTTACAAGATGATAAAGAATTATGAAGAGAGATGATGGTGATGTTTGCACAACATTACAAATACTCACAAATGGTTAACATAGCATCATACATTTTATATGTATTTTACTGCAATAAAAAAATGGAAAAAAGTATGAGTGACAATTATTAGTGAGACAAAGCATCTTTTCACATGTCTACTGTTCATCTGTATTTCCTCTTTTGTAATTTACTATTATAGCCTGTTGTTGTAGTATTTTGACAAGCACTTCGCAAAGGATTGCCAGTGCTTCTCAACAGAAAGAAGTAACTAATGTTGGAACTTCAGGTATGGAATCAAGGGAATGTGGAAGAATATTTGTGATACATATGCCTTTAAGTGCCTATCAGATCATAGAACTTTATGGGCTCTCGCCAGGAATAACAATAGCACTGTGTTATATGCTCAATTTGTAGAAATATGGGCTTCATCTTTGGTGGTATTTCCATTGTGAGGTAAGGAGTTTAGAAAATCAGGGTGTTTGTGTATCAATTTTTTTTCTTTTCTTCAAAGTAATCCCTCACAATGTTCAATGAAAAATATTTAGGACTAAGTTGCTGACCTCAGAGATTTTATTTAGGGTTTACATGCCCTATGCAATCTGTTTTTCCCACAGGAATTTAAAATAAACATGTTAAAATAGAATTTACATATTTGAAATTACAATCTAAAAACTGATTTATTTTCTGGAGATTTCTATGGCCCATATTTAATGATAATATTTGACACAGCTTATTTCCCAAACCATGCTCTATCTTTCTGAGATCTTTAATCCTACAAGGTAAAATAAGAGAGTTTCAAGTACAGCTCTAAATACACACCTGTGTATCCCTTTTGTGTCACAATTCACAGTGGGTTTGTTGATCTAAAAGTACTAAAATGAATTTTATTTTCATGCCATAAACACCATTATTCTGAGCAATTGAAAGATTAGTAGGTGAGAGTCTGGGTAGTGTTGTTTCTAAGCAAAAATGGAAAGCAAAGTTTCAGGATCGATTTTTGTCAGATATGTGAACACCCGTTCTATAGAATTTAGCTCCTGTTTTGACAGCTTATTGAATACTCCCTCAACTTTTCCCGCCTGTTAATGTCTCCCATTAATTAATACCCATTCTCTGTTCGCAGTTTTGATAGAACAGCAGTAGTTGTTAACACAACATTCATAATCACAATTGTACAGGTATGTATTTTGTCTGTGTTACATGTAAGCCTCAGATTTTAAATATTAGGAGAAAAGTAAAGTAAAATTTCTAGAAATAAAATTGTTTTGTAATAACAGTAAGAATGGTTTTTATTTCATTTTTTTCCTTTCCTTATACTGGTATCAACTACCATAAAATATCTCCCTATATTTCCTTTATTTTTGTATGAATAAGATTACAATAATTGGATTTAAAAAATTTTTTAATACATCTGGAAGACACTGTTTTGTTACTTGGTAGAACCAAGGAGCAACTTTTTACAATGCAAATAATGGTCATCAAGGGATGTCACATGTTCACATACAATTTTTCCCTTAGAGTTCAAAGTAATTTAGAAATGCATAACCTTTTAACATTTTTAAAGTGTGTAGAATTTTGTACAATGTTTCTCCAAATTTTTAAGAGCATAAGATTCTGAAAAATAATGACAATTAAGTTTTACTGGAGGAGCTAAGGATGGTGACTGGTATAGACCTTCATATGAGTTTTTAAAAGTTATGCATGTGCATTTATAAACATTTGACTATACAAAAACCTTTTTTTAAAAAACCAATTTTAATATTCATACAAATATTTTGGATGGTTTTGTGTTTCCGTTCAAGGAAACACAAAAATCGATGTTTCTTTATTACATGATTGTGACATTACATCATAAGCATATCCCCATGTTACTACATCTTTTCCAAAACTATTATTTTAATGTCTGAATTAAATGCTGTTGAGTATAATTAGTAAACACTGAAAGTTTACTTAGTAATTCTCCTATAAGTAACCTTTTGCTTGTCTCCTTTTTAAAAAAACTATAAATAAATCTCTGAAAAGCATCATAATGCCTACCCTCAAATTTAAAATTCTTGCTGTAAGTTTCTAAAAGTGGAATTATTAGCTCAAAAAACATACCTATATGTGTTTTTACAAAGAAAATGTATATGTATTTATACAGCATATGTATTTTGTGTATATATATGTATTTTATGTGCATATATATGTAAAATATGGATTTTGTGTATATATATATATACACACACACACATGAGAGAGAGTGAGAGAAACAGTTGCAATCCTGCCAACAATGTATAAGCTGAACTCTGAATTTCACAGAACCATTGCAAGCATTGGGAGTTACAATTTTTTTCATCTTTCTTAGTTGATTGGTAAAAAAGAGGTTATTTGACTTTTTTTTTCAATTTACATTTATTTGATTATCACACAGATTTGTTGCAATATACTTCTAGACTACAGTAAAGATTTCACTTAAATATAGTTAGAAATTTGACCAATAAGCCGGGCGCGGTGGCTCACGCCTGTAATCCCAGCACTTTGGGAGGCCGAGGCGGGTGGATCACGAGGTCAGGAGATCGAGACCATCCTGGCTAACACGGTGAAACCCCGTCTCTACTAAAAATGCAAAAAATTAGCCAGGCGAGGCGGCGGGCGCCTGTAGTCCCAGCTACTCGGGAGGCTGAGGCAGGAGAATGGCGTGAACCCGGGAGGCGGAGCTTGCAGTGAGCCGAGATCGCTCCATTGCACTCCAGCCTGGGCGACTAAGCGAGACTCTGTCTCAAAAAAAAAAAAAAAAAAAAAGAAATTTGACCAATAAAAAAGATATAAAAATTGAAATATTTATAATGTATGTTATTTATAAAGCATAATTGAAATTGCAATTAAATTTACTAGTGTCTACTAGCCTTCTCCTTAAAGTAAATCAAATACTATCTCTATGCATAAGTGAGTTTGGGGGTAATAAAAGATAATCATTTTCAGAGTAACTGGCTAGAAACAAGTTTTCCCTATTTTTTGGTGGGGAGGAGGCAAATTGAACTGCTCTACTCTGAAAATCCATTTTGAATTTAGGATTAAGGAAATTTTTTGCTTTTTCTATCAAGAGCTACTGGGAAACAAAAAAGAAATCAGGGCTTCATTAAAAAAAAAAAAAGACGTATTTTTATGAGAGCAATACAAAACCTTGGCTATTGATAATAGTTTATTAAACAGAAAAAAATGAACGTTTCTGCAGAGATTTACAACAGTTATTTAAATATAATCTTTAGTTCACTGTCATAGTCACTTAAGAAAAACAGATGAAGGGAGCAACAGAAGAGAGAAGCAACAAAATGAAAAGATAGAAGAAAAAAGGGAAAAAAGAGAAAGACAAGTAAACAGGATAAATACATCGACAGCTACAGAAAGGAAGAAACACAAGTAAGCACAGAGCCATAAAGGAAGGAAAACAGAGGAGAGCTGGTTTGAAGTCTGTGAGGGGAGTGTTAGTTCAAGCCAAAGAAAGCTACTTTGGTCACACTGTGGCGTGTGTTGGGACATGAACCCCTGATTGTTAGCTTTTGTAATCACTGCTTTCAAATGCTGACTTAGTGTCAGAACACTGATGAACTGTTGAGCAATATAAACATGAGATCATAGCTAAGTTTCCATAATTGTCATTGATGGAACATTTAAACAATAAAATCAAAAGGCAAATCAATTAACACAAAAACTTCTTGTTCAAGAGTATGTCTCAGAGAAAGAAGAGGAGAGTGGTTCCTGCAATTATGTCAAATTCAGCTTGAGTTTACGAATGAAGAACCAACCTAAACAATTTCCTAAGAAGTATGTTCAGCCCACCAGTTATCTGCACAAGTAGCTCCTGGGCAAGTGTTGCTTAATTTCACTAATATAAGGCGAAATTATCTTCCCGTTAACTTGGAACAATAGTGAAGCACTGGTTTAGTTTTATTTTTGATTATTTTTTACATTAAGTATGTTTTTCTTCCTTCCAAAAGAAACCACCAGGGAAGCCTCATTTTCTTCACATTAATATGGTGTGCCATTCTTGGCGGGGAACTGTAGGTGTTGCTGAAGCTACATAGCTGAAAAAGCTAAGCCAGGCCTCTAATTCTTTGGCTTATTACAGTTCTATTTTAGCCCTGTCCTCTTTTTCCCACTCAAATTCTGTAGCCTAGCATGTGTTTGGATATGCTGCATCCTCCAGTTCTTCACACTAAATATACTCTCAGAAGCCACGAGCAAAACTTGCAGATGAGTCATTCTCTTTGGAAGACTCAGCTCCATGGTGGACAGTTCGTAAACTGGAATAGATTCAGCTGGATAGGGGGAGTAGAGACAACAGTAGTTGGTTCATTGTGTTCTGCAAAAGGAGCCAAAGCGGGTTGGAGGTGGGTGGTTTCAGAGTAAATTGAAGCAAATGCTCATATTACACTTTAAGGAAAAGTTGGTTAAAGAGACAATACTCTTAATGATAATACTCTAAAGCTTAGAATTTGTGTTCATCACTTGTTTTGGGGGTCAGGCACATTTTTGGTGGTGGTGTTGTTATCCTTTGACCAATTCTCAGAGCATAATTTGTTTCCAGTCTTTTTGTTCTAAGAGTGAAAAGGTCAACGCCCTTTGACATGGCATGAGCTATTCAGTACACCAGGGGAAACGTCACCAGCAGTGCTGGACTTAAAACAACTTCGGGGCAACCAGAGTCAAACACAGGAAGTGTTGTTCAGGCCCCCAGAGAATATTGGCTTTGTTTATTAGCCAACTTACATCTGGTTGAATTGCTAAGTGCCACTATCTTGAATGAGCAGATATATCAGAGACTACAGACCCAGATGAGGTATTTGTAGGCATGACATAACAACATCACTCTCCTAAAGTGTCCCCTACAGGAATCTAAATACAGAGTGGCTATTTTCTTAAATGGGAAAAGTTCCATCTCAGGTCCCCATAGTCCAATACACACTAAATGATTCTACAAATGAACAAACACTGCTTTGATGAGACAGTAAATTTAGTGGGAAAAATAATCAAACAAAAATGCAGGAAAAAAATGTGGATTTTTAAAATAAACAGTCTAATCAGAAAGTGAATTACACATTTAATCTTGTGAATTTTTAAAATGATTTCACACAGGAAACACTGACCTACTCAAAATAACATCAGAAACATGTTTATGTACATGACGTGTAAATTTCTAAGTGTTCAATGAGTTATTAACTGTTGTTTTACTGTATGAGAAAATGGTTTAACTCCATTTCACAGATTAATTGAGAAAGAAAGGTTAATTGTTTTGTCTAAGGTCACTCAGCAAATCTAAACCAGAGACACATTTAGTTCTCTGAGTTACTGACTTCCTGTGTATGTTTTAAATCCGTGAATCATTTTGTTTCTAAATATACTGAAGGAGATTCAAGGCCCTAGGAAAAAAATTCACATTGTATCACAGTACCTCATTTGAAAATAGGGAAAATCTGGATAAATTGCACACCAAGCTTATTCTCCAGGATCAAAGACAGTACTAAAGAGGAAAAATAAATGCAGACTGAAGATGGAAAAGTCCTAAATAGTTATTAAACATCTTGGCCATGCAAAGAGCTCTTTGCTTGCAGACGAAGAGTTTAGATACTTGAGTTCTGGTCCCAGCTCTGCCATATACTTAGCTAGATGGTTCTTAATCTCTAAGTCTGACTTTCCTTATCTGTAAATGGATATAATAAGACCTGGGACGGGCATGGTGGCTCACATCTGTAATTCCAGCATTTTGGGAGTCCTAAGCAGGTGGATCACCTGAGGTCAGGAGTTCAAGACCAGCTTGGCCAACATGGTGAAACCCCATCTCTACAAAGATACAAAAATTAGCCAGGCATGATGGTGGGTGCCTGTAATCCCAGCTACTCAGGAGGCTGAGGCGGGAAAATCGCTTGGACCTGGGAGGTGGAGGTTGTAGTGAGCTGAGATCACGCCACTGCACTCCAGCCTGGGGGACAGAGTAAGACGCCATCTCAAAAAAAAAAAAAAAAAAGACCTGACCTCTCAGGAAAGTCATGAACATCAAATGGGTTTATGAACACAAAAGAGTATTTTAAAGAATATCATAAGTTGTAGAGTGCTGTACAAATTCCATTAGTGATTGTGGTCGTGGCCCTATTGTCATACTAGAAAGGAAATGGCAGGAAGCCAATGAATAAAATAAATGTCATAAATTAATGGCTCTTAATCATTTTATATCACCAGCCCCACTGAAAATGCAATGAAATTCATAAACTCTATTTTCAGAAAAGTTCACATTCAGAAGTATATCCAAAATTGTAATTGTAATCTCAAGAGACTCATAGATCATCTTGAATTCTATGTGTTCATAGAATACCATTAAGACTACTTGCGGAGGAAGAAGAAAAATGGCAGATTACTTGGAAAGCAAGAAGCATGGGAATCAAACAGCTGAGTCATTTAGAAGTGACATGTGTACAGACAGATTGCTGACTGATGAATTGTGTTAACATGTCTTTGTCCAGGAGAGAAGAAAATTCCCTATTGTTGTGGGAAGTCAGGGACCCGAACGGAGGGATGGGCTGAAGCCGTGGCAGAAGAACATAAATTGTGAAGATTTCATGGACATTTATTAGTTCCCCAAATTAACACTTTTATAATTTCTTATGCCTGCCTTTACTGCAATCTCTGAACATAAATTGTGAAGATTTCATGGACACTTATCACTTCCACAATCAATCCCCTTGTGGTTTCCTATGCCTGTCTTTAATCTCTTAATCCCAACATCTTCTTCGTAAGCTGAGGAGGATGAATGTCGCCTCAGGACCCTGTGATGATTGTGTCAACTGCACAAATTGTTTGTAGAGCATGTGTGTTTGAACAATATGAAATCTGGGCATCTTGATAAAAGAACAGGATAACAGCGATGATCAGGGAACAAGGGAGGTAACTTTGAACTGGCCGCCGGTGAGCCAGACGGAACAGAGCCATATTTCTCCTCTTTCAAAAGCAAATAGGAGAAATATCAAGCAACATTGTAGAGAAAGAGAATGCGCCCCTAACGGCAGGCCTATGAATGGCACCCTTGGAAGCGTGCGGTCTTTTATGGTCCAAGCGGAAGGAATGAAATAAGCCCTGGTCTCCTGTAGCGCTCCCAGGCTTATAAGGACAAGAAAATTCCCGCCTAATAAATTTTGGTCAGACAGGTTGTCTGCTCTCAAACCCTGTTTCCTGATAAAATGTTATCAATGACAATGCATGCCCGAAACTTCATTAGCAATTTTAATTTCGCCCCATCCGGTGGTCCTGTGATCTCGCCCTGCCTCCATTTGCCTCCATTTATTACCTTGTGAAGTATGTGATCTCTGTGACCCACACCCTATTCGTGCACTCCCTCCCCTTTTGAAAATTGCTAATAAAAACTTGTTGGTTTTATGGCTCGGAAAATATCACGGATCCTGCGGACATGTGATGTCTCCCCTGGACACCCAGCTTTAAATTTCTCTCTCTTGTACTCTTCCCCTTTATTTCTCAAACAAGCTGAGATGCCTAGGAAATAGAAAAGAACCCACGTAACCGTCAGGAGTGGGTTTTCCGGATACCCTATCCATTCATGAGAATCCTAGGAGCACTCTCACGGAGTTGTAGGGAGAAACCCAGAAGAGGGTGTTGTAGGGTGGGGAAAAAAGAAGAGGGAAAGGGATGAAGGAGAATGGCAGCCAGACATTCTGACTGGGGCAGGAGAGTAACTGACAGTACTAGCCCCTGCATTCTTCTGGTTCTCTTACCTGTAGACTCTGCTGAGGCCACACTGAGACTAATTCTAGCTAGAGATGGGGGGATAAAAGGGACCCTAGCTGTCAACAACGCTTTCCATTAAAGCCATCCTGTGGCTGAGCTGCTTCTAACATTCACTCTCAGGCTCACTGTGAATGAATTTTATTACCTGTTCTGCTGCCTATAATTATGCTACCATAACTAGATTTTGACAATCCAAATTTAGACACGACTTCAGACTTACTCTAAGAGACTCCAGTGTATTCCACGTGTCCATTTTCCTTGTGCTTGTCTCAGGTCCACTTTCTAGACTCATATATCTTATAATATATGATATATCTAGATGCCTTAGTCTTGACTGTGCAGTTGAATTCCCATATTCTCTTGACTTTGAATTCAGGACACATTCTAGTCATTCCTTATTCTGCCTTAACATTATTTCTCCTGACTCCAGATCTGAACAGTGGTGATGTTTTGTGAAATTGCTAATTTGTGTAATACCAGCAAATGGTTTTGGATCTTTCTCCTCCCATAGATGCTTCTTGAACCACTGAGTCACTCCAGCAAGATAGACTTCCAAATACTAAAGAGTGGTTCCTCTAATTTGCCATATATTATATAGCCCTGAATTTGCCTAAAGTTTCTGAAAACAAAATCGTTCATAAGAAATGAAAATAGGGTTCTTATTTGTTGGACCATCTTTTGTAATGAAATTGCAGGTTGGTACCTTTGTTTATAATGGTTCACATGTGCATACACACACGAATGTCCTTCCTTTCTATAATACATACCTTGGCATGTACTGTTCATCTTAATGCTAACTTTCTGCACTCTCAGACGTACTTTTTTTTGTAGCCCACACAAAATCTCTCTGTGTGTTCTGTTACATAATGCAAGACTTGGTTATATTCTTTTCAGCACTTACCTCTGCAAGATACTCAACTGTAGATAAAAAAAAAACTGAAACTTGAACAAGGACTGGAGAGGTGGAATTAATAAGTAAGGCCAGACACCTCTAACTCCACTGTACTTCTCTAAGTGTTAGAAGTGGTAATTTATTTTAGAATCATAAATTTACTCTATCATATGCGATTCTGAATAGAGATCTTTTTTTTGAGTCCAAACTTTAAGAACCCTAGCAAAACTTCTTGCCAATCTACATGTTTTATGTGATGCTAAGAATAAAGATTTTTGACAAGCACATTATTTCATTAATCTGAAGAAACAACAGATCATTTGGCATGTACTGTAAAACAGTTTATGGAAAGCACAAAAATATATAACCTTATGACCTTGATAAAGTTGATAATCTACAAAATTATTTCATTTGATACTTAATCTATACTCTCAGAATCCAGTTCATTATTTTTTAATCTATCATATAAGGCTTTCAATATAAAGTCAAGATGTAGTAATAATAAATCTATCTATCTATCTTTCTTTATTTCTTTCTTTTTTTTTTTTTTTTTTTTGAGATGGAGTTTTGCTCTTGTCCCCCAGGTTGGAGTGCAATGGCACCATCTCCGCTCACTGCAACCTCTGCCTCCTGGGTTCAAGCGATTCTCCCGCCTCAGCCTCCCGAGTAGCTGGGATTATAGGTGCCAGCCACCACACCAAGTTAATTTTTGTATTTTCAGTAGAGACAGGGTTTCACCATGTTGGCCAGGCTGGTTTCAAACTCCTGTCCTCGGGTGATCCACCCACCTAGGCTTCCCAAAGTGCTGGAATTACAGGCATGAGCCACCACACCTGACCAATAGGCTTCTCTTCAATGAAACAAGTCTCATTTTTAAACAAATATTGAGGGAATATTAGCAATTTCAAAAGTACCTTCTAAAAACATTAGCAAATATTTTGCTAAACTTTAGCACTAAAAAATCTCCAAGTAACTTTAAACAGCATTATTTTATTAATAGATGGTCACGATATTTATATGAGATAGATAGGAGAAGGGTAATTGTTTTTGAGGGCTCCTAATTTGAATTGATTGCCTCTAGATGGCAAGTAGCACAATTATATCATGATATTGATATTAATTTGTACTTATATTGTCAGACATGAAAGTAACATATTGTTTTGGAAATCACTTCACTGAAGCACTGGGAAAAGAATGTGTTGTGCTGAAAACCTCCAATCTGCAACCCATGGTGTACAGCAAATAATGGAGACATTTATATGGCACTCATATAACTATGATATAAAATCTGACCCCATCCTATTTACTCAGTTATATATTCATCCATCCTGCCTTTCATTCATTCACTTAATCCACAAATATGTAGTGCCCACTATGTTCTAGGCACTGTGCAGGGTTCTGGAAATATGCAGATGAATCAAACATGACTCTTGCCCTCAAAGAACTTGAGGCGATTATGAGAGGAAGAAAAATAAATGTTATGATAGGTTGACTAATAACTTTAATAATAAGTGCTTTGCTAAGTAGTGTATTTAATGATTCATTCCATCCAGGAGAGAGAGAAATGAGACAATAGTCTTGAAAAGGGAGGTTATGAAGCACAAATTTGAAGGAGAAGTGTTAGTTAATGCCTTCATTTTCAAGCCATTTTTACTTGGGTATTGTTACTTACAACCCAAAGTCTCCTGATGTAAGTTTGCAGCAGTTGCATTATAAAATTGCTGTTTTTATAGGTCCAAACCTGTTCAATACTAGCAATTTCATGTGCTCCAACTTGAGAGCAAATGTAAAGAGACCAGGGTTTCAAGCAAGGGATTAGCGTGTCATGATTTTCATCCTAGAATGATCATAGTTACAGCAGAATGTAGGCAGGATATATGGTACGGGGATAGAAGGGGTGTCTAACACAGTAAGTAAGGAGATCAGTTGGAAGCCTATTCCAATAGTTGAGTTGAAAGCTAATGGGGTACTAAATTAAGGCAAGAGCAGAAAGGATGACATGGTATAGGGCTACAAGTGGGAAAGATGTTAACACAGCAGAACTGACAGATTTGGTAACATTGAAATTAGAACGTGAGAAAGGGATACTCCAGAATGATTTTTTTGGCTCAAGCAGATAATTTCACTCTCCAGTAAAATTAATAGTTTGTTCTTAATTCTGTATTTTGACATGGGACACTTGTTGGTCCTGTCAGGCTTCTTAGCCCAAGCCAAGGCATCACATCCCCTGTGACTTGCACATATATGCCCAGATGGCCTGAAGTAACTGAAGAATCACAAAAGAAGTGCAAATGCCCTGCCTCACCTTAATGGATGGCATTCCACCACAAAAGAAGTGAAAATGGCCGGTCCTTGCCTTAAGCGATTATATTATCTTGTGAAATTCCTTTTCCTGACTCATCCTGGCTCAAAAAGCTCCCGCACTGAGCACCTTGTAATCCCCACTCCTGCCCGCCAGAGAACAACCCCCCTTTGACTGCAATTTTCCTTTACCTACCCAAATCCTATAAAACGGTCCCACCCTTATCTCCCTTTGCTGACTCTCTTTTCGGACTCAGTCTGCCTCCACCCAGGTGAAACAAACAGTCATGTTGCTCACACAAAGCCTGTTTGGTGGTCTCTTCACACGGACACGCATGACATTTTGGTGCCGTGACTCGGATCAGGGGACCTCCCTTGGGAGATCAATCCCCTGTCCTCCTGCTCTTTGCTCCGTGAGAAAGATCCACCTATGACCTCCGGTCCTCAGACCAACCAGCCCAAGGAATATCTCACCAATTTTAAATTGGGTAAGCGGCCCCCTTTTTGCTCTCTTCTCCAACCTCTCTCACTATCTCTCAACCTCTTTTTCCTTTCAATCTTGGCACCACCCATCAATCTCTCCCTTCTCTTAATTTCAATTCCTTTCATTTTCTGGTAGAGACAAAGGAGACACGTTTTATCCGTGGAACCCAAAACGCTGGCGCCAGTCACGGGCTGCAGAAGGCAGCCTTCCCTTAGTGTTTAATCATTGCAGGGACACCTCTCTGATTACTCACCCACGTTTCAGGAGTGTCTGACCATGCTGCGGGGATGCCTGCCTTGGTCCTACACCCTAAGCAGAAAGTCCCACTTTTCTGGGAGAGGGGCAAGCACCCCAACCCCTATCCTCCCTGTCTCTACCCCTTCTCTGCTTTTCTGGGGGAGGGGCAAGCACCCCGACCCCTTCTCTCCCTGTTTCTACCCCTTCTCTGCTTTTCTTGGGGAGGGGCAAGAACCCCAACCTCTTATTTTTGCTCCCCCTCTTACTTTTGTGCCCTGACCTCTTATTTTTGCTCCCCCCTCTTATTTTTCCACCCTGATCTCTTATTTTTGCTCCCCAATCCCTTAGTTCCATGCCCCGATCCCTTTCCCAGTTTTCTGGAGGGCAAGAACCCCAGAACTCCTTCTCTCCGTATCTCCACTCTTTCTTTTCTCTGGGCTTGCCCCCCTCACTATGGGCAACCTTCCACCCTCCATTCCTCCTTCTTCTCCGTAGCCTGTGTTCTCAAGAACTCACACCTGGTCTAAAACCTAAATGCCTTATTTTCTTCTACAATGCTGCTTGACCCCAATACAAACTCGACAGTAGTTCCAAATAGCCAGAAAATGGCACTGTCAATTTTTCTATCCTACAAGATCTAAATAATTCTTGTCGTGAAATGGGCAAATGGTCTGAGGTGCCTGACGTCCAGGCATTCTTTTACACATCAGTCCCTCCCTAGTCTCTGTTCCCAATGCAACTCATCCCAAATCTTCCTTCTTTCTCTCCCGCCTGTCCCCTCAGTCCTAACCCCAAGCGTCACTGAGTCTTTCTGATCTTCGTTTTCTACAGACCCATCTGACCTCTCCCCTCCTTGCCAGGCCAAGCTAGGTCCAAATTTTTCCTCAGTCTCTGCTCCCCCACCCTATAATCCTTTTATCACCTCCCCTCCTCACACCCGGTCTGGCTTACAGTTTCGTTCCGCGACTAGCCCTCCCCTACCTGCCCAGAAATTTCCTCTTAAAAAAGTGGCTAGAGATAAAGGCATAGTCAAGGTTAATGTTCCTTTTTCTTTATCCGACCTCTTCCCAAATCAGTTAGCATTTAGGCTCTTTTTCATCAAATATGAAAAACTTAGCCCAGTTCATGGCCTGTTTAGCAGCAACCCTGAGACGCTTTTCAGCCCTAGACCCTGAAAGGTCAGAAGGCCATCTTATTCTTAATATGCATTTTATTTTATTACCCAATCTGCTCCTGACATTAAATAAACCTCCCAAATTAAATTCCGGCCCTCAAACCCCACAACAGGACTTAATGAACCTTGCCTTCAAGGTGTACAATAATAGAGTAGAGGCAGCCAAGTAGCAACTTATTTCTGAGTTGCAATTCCTTGCCTCCAATATGAGACAAACCCCAGCCACATCTCCAGCACACAACTCCAAATGCCTGAACCGCAGCTGCCAGAGGTTCCTCCAGAACCTCCTCCCCCAGGAGCTTGCTACAAGTGCTGGAAAGCTGGCCACTGGGCCAAGGAATGCCCACAGCCTGAGATTCCTCCTAAGCCATGTCCCATCTGAGCTGGACCCCACTGGAAATTGGACTGTCCAACTTGCCAGGCAGCCACTCCCAGAGGCCCTGGAGCTCTGGCCCAAGGCTCTCTGACTGACTCCTTCCCAGATCTTGTCGGCTTCGCAGCTGAAGACTGATGCTGCCCCATTGCCTCAGAAGCCACCTGGACCATCACAGATGCTTTGGGTAACTCTTACAGTGGAGGGTAAGTCCGTCCTCTTCTTAATCAATATGGAGGCTACCCACTCCACATTATCTTCTTTTCAAGGGCCTGTTTCCCTTGCCTCCGTAACTGTTGTGGGTATTGACAGCCAGGCTGCTAAATCTCTTAAAACTCCCCACTCTGGTGCCAACTTGGACAACATTCTTTTATGCATTCCTTTTTAGTTATCCCCACCTGCCCAGCTCCCTTATTAGGTCAAGACATTTTAACTAAATTATCTGCTTCCCTGACTATTCCTAGGCTACAGCCACACCTCATTGCTGCCTTTTCCCCCAGTTCAAAGCCTCCTTTGCATCTTCCTCTCGTACCCCCTACCTTAATCCACAAGTATAGGACATCTCTACTCCTTCCCTGGCAACCGAACACATGTCCATTACTATCCCATTAAAACCCAATCACCCTTACCCCGCTCAACGCCAATATCCTATCCCACAGCACGCTTTAAAAGGATTAAAGCCTGTTATCACTCGCCTGCTACAGCATGGCCTTTTAAAGCCTGTAAACTCCCCTTACAATTCCCCCATTTACCTGTCCTAAAACCAGACAAGGCTTACAGGTTAATTCAAGATCTCTGCGCCTTATCAACCAAATTGTCTTGCCTATCCACCCCATGGTGCCAACCCCATATACTCTCCTATCCTCAATACCTTGCTCCACAACCCATTATTCTGTTCTGGATCTCAAACATATTTTGTTCCTATTCCTTTACACCCTTCATCCCAGCCTCTCTTCGCTTTCACTTGAACTGACCCTGACACCCATCAGTCTCAGTGAATTACCTAGGCTGTACTGCTGCAAGGCTTCACAGACAGCCCCCATCACTTCAGTTAAGCCCAAATATCTTCCTCATCTGTTATCTATCTTGGCATAATTCTCACAAACACACACATACTCTCCCTGCTGATTGTGTCTGACTAATCTCCCAAACCCCAACCCCTTCTACAAAACAACAACTCCCTTTCTAGGCATGGTTAGTGCGGACAGAATTCTTACACAAGAGCCGGGACCTCTTACTGTAGCCTTTCTGTCCAAACAACTTGACCTCACTGTTTTAGCCTAGCCCTCATGTCTGCGCACAGTGGCTGCCACTGCTTTAATACTGTTAGAGGCCCTAAAAATCACAAACTATGCTCAACTCTCTACAGTTCTCATAACTTCCAAAATCTATTTTCTTCATCGCTCAGGACAATGCTTATGAGGATAAGTTAGCTAAAAAAGCAGCTAGCTTCCAACTTCTATGCCTCACGGCAGTTTTCCTCCTTCACATCGGCCACTCCCACCTCCTCACCTGCTGAAACTTCCACCTATCAATCTCTTCCCACACAAGGCAAATAGTTGTTAGACCAAGGAAGTTATCTCCTTCCAGCCTCACAGGCCCATTCTATTCTGTCGTCATTTCATAACCTCTTCCATTTAGGTTCTATCTCTTAGAACCTCTCATTTCCTTTCCATCCTAGAAATCTATCCTCAAGGAGATCACTTCTCAGTGTTCCATCTGCTATTCTCCTACCCCTCAGGGATTGTGCAGGCCCCCTCCCTTTCCTACACATCAAACTCGGGGATTTGCCCCTGCACAGGACTGGCAAATTGACTTTACTCACATGTCAGAAAACTAAAATACCTCTTGGTCTAGGTAGACACTTTCACTGGATAAGTAGAGGCCTTTCCCACAGGGTCTGAGAAGGCAACCGCGGTCATTTCTTCCCTTCTGTCAGACATAATTCCTCAGTTTGGCCTTCCTAACTCTATACAGTCTGATAACGGACAAGCATTTAATAGTCAAATCACCCAAGCAGTTTCTCAGGCTCTTAGTATTCAGTGATACCTTCAAAACCTTTACCGTCCTCAATCTTCAGGAAAGGTAGAACAGACTAATAGTCTTTTAAGAACACACCTCACCAAGCGCAGTCACCACCTTAAAAAGGACTAGACAATACTTTTACCACTTTCCCTTCTCAGAATTCAGGCCTGTCCTCGGAATGCTACAGGTTCCAGCCCATTTGAGCTCCTGTGTAGACACTCCTTTTTATTAGGTCCCAGTCTCATTCCAGACACCAGACCAATTTAGACTGCACCCCAAAAAACTTTCATCCCTGCTGTCTTCTGTCTAGTCATACTCGTATTCAAAATACCTTCTCAACTACTCATAAATGCCCTGCTCATGTTTACACTGCCGGTTTACACTGTTTCTCCAAGCCATCACAGCTGATATCTCCTAGTGCTATCCCAAACCACCACTCTAAATTTCCTTTTAAGGTAAATAAACAATCTTTGCTGGCAAGGCTATGCTGAACCTCCTTGGGCACCCTCTAATTAGATGTTCTAGGTCCTCCCAATTTGTAGTCCTTCAATACCTGTTCTTTCTCCTTCTCTTACCTTGTGCCTTGCGTTTAGTTTTTCAATGCATACAAAACCGCATCCAGGCCATTACCAATCATTCAATACGACAAATGTTCTTCTAACAAACCCACAATATCACCCCTTACCACAAAATCTTCCTTCAGCTTAATCTCTCCCACTCTAGGTTCCCATGCCGCCCCTAATCCCGCTTGAAGCAGCCCTGAGAAACATCGCCCATTTTCTCTTCATACCACCCCCCAAAAAATTTTCACCGCCCCAACACTTCACACACTATTTTGTTTTATTATTAATATAAGAAGGCAGGAATGTCAGGCCTCAGCCCAAGCCAAGCCATCGCATCTCCTGTGACTTGCACATATATGCCCAGATGGCCTGAAGTAACTGAAGAGTCACAAAAGAAGTGCAAATGCCCTGCCTCACCTTAACCAGTGACATTCCACCACAAAAGAAGTGAAAATGGTCGGTTCTTGCCTTAAGCGATTATATTATCTTGTGAAATTCCTTTTCCTGACTCATCCTGGCTCAAAAAGCTCCCGCACTGAGCACCTTGTAACCCCCACTCCTGCCCACCAGAGAACAAGCCCCTTTGACTGTAATTTTCCTTTACCTACCCTAATCCTATAAAATGGCCCCACCCTTATCTCCCTTTGCTGACTCCCTTTTCGCACTCACCCCGCCTGCACCCAGGTGAAATAAACAGCCATGTTGCTCACACAAAGCCTGTTTGGTGGTCTCTTGACATGGACGCCCATGACAGGTCCAACAAGCCCTGGCTCTTTTCATCTTTGCTAAAACCCCTGTCTGCTCTTATTCTCTCACTAGGCTAGGGTTTGGTTAAAGACTTGTTTCTGGGGACTCAATGTCTATCCCACATATTTTGTTGCTAAAAAAACACACAACTCTGTCCTGTTGTTATTTGGGAACCAAGGTCATACACAAGGGTTGACCTTCCCCAGTGGAGATACAAGGTCTTTGCATACAAAAGCCAGAGCCTGACTTCTACTTCTTGATTGTCCTCATAACATCTGACATTGACATATGCACAAGGAAAGCAAAACTGACTTCAATTATGGCAGCATATCAGATGCTTCCTCATGGTAAAGTGCAGAACATTTTAAAGAAATGTTTGTTAATTATGGGAAGAAGTGACAACTGTACATCCCAACCATAGCTGCCCAGTCTCTTCTGATCTCAAGTTACAGAACCATGCCCCATGCCTGATGGGGTACCAGGCATCTGCTTTACCTTTTTAATCCTTATGCCTATTCTGTCTTATGTCTTTTGCTTATTATGCCTTATGCCTATTTGGAAAATTAATTTAAAAACTTGAAGAGTCTGACATATCCTATAATAATGAGAGCTTTATTACTTTTTAAAATAAATCAGAGTGGGAATGATTGTTAGATAATTTAAATTTTAAAGATTCTGTAAATAACAAAATATTTTGCTTTTAGAGAACTGTAAATGAAAATAGCATTGTATTAGACTGTTCTCATGCTGCTAATAAAGACATACCTGAGACTGGGGAATTTATAAAGAAAAAGAGGTTTAATGGACTCATAGTTGCACATGACTGGAGAGGCCTCACAATCATGGCAGAAGGAGGAACAAAGCCAAGTCTTACATGGTGGCAGCAAGAGAGTGTGTGCAGGGGAATTGTCCTTTATAAAGTCATCAGATTTCTTGAGATTTATTCATTATAACAAGAACAGCATGGGAAAGACATGCCCCATGATTCAATTACCTCCCCCTAGGTCCTACCCACGACACATGGGGATTATGGGAGCTATAAATCAAGATGAGATTTGGGTAGGGACACAGCCAACCATATCAAGCATCAACAATGATCTGATTTTGAATACAATTTTTATATATTTATCAAGAACTGAGCATACATATTTTAATGATACATGATTTTCTTCTCAGGTTTATTATATAAAAAATTCCTGAAAAATAAGAAAGTGTATATTATTCAACAGACTTAAACAATTTAACATGTATTCCATTTTTGTGTGTGTGTGGATGGCTTCCACAATTACACAAGTTGTAAGAGTTAAATACTTGACTTTTGATTTTTCTAAACAAAAAATGTAGATTCTTCCTTTTGCTTATTTAGGAGACAGACAAATCCACGATTCTAAAAATCTTCAACAGCTCTCTTTATATCTTCACATGTAATTTTAGCATTTTGATATAGTCTATCTGTGTTGCATATGAAACTGCAAAATTTGAAGAATAAAAATGATCTATTCAAATTATCTGCTATTACACAAACAGTAATAACAGTAATTAAAAGAATAATTATGCAACTGCATGCCGCTCAAAGGACTCATTTAAATTATGCAAATTAAACATAAGGTCATGCAATGCTAAGAGAAAAGAAAAAATATGCAAAATAGTGTACTTCTATTGGTGGTTCTAATATTAGAAATATTTATATCACAAGCATATAATGTGTGTTTCATTTTTTAATCTCTGTACCGTAAAAGCAAATTAGTTTTTCTTATCTTATTGGGTACTCTGAAATTTCAGCAGTACACAATTTTATAGATAAGCTGGTTTCATCCAAAGAGAAGAATATTTTTGAGCATTTGATTTTTTAAAAATTTTAAAAATTTTTAATTAAAGAACTTTTTTTCTAGTTATAGAAACACATCATTACAAAATTGAGAAAATATAAAATACAAAATATAAAATATAAAATATAAAGCACGTATTTGAAATTAGCATGATCTCAATTTTGGTGCAATTCTTTTTCTTTTGTTAAATGCCATTTTTTTTTTTTTGTCATAATAGGTATCAAATTGTGTTCTTGTTTTATCATGTTTCTTTTGTATTTCATTTATTTGTATTATATCATGAACATTTTCCCAGATGTTTCTTGAAACCTGACTTTTTAATGATGTCATAAATTTTTTTACCTGTGTATTTAATATTTAACTATTTTACTGTTTTTATTCTTTTATTGCCTACTTTTTGTTAAAATTATACTTATATTTATATTAAATTTCAATAAGAATTACTAATTATTTTATTTGAATAGATTGCTGGTAGGTTAGGAAGTCATAGGAATTTGTGTTATGGCTATGACTAGAATTGGATTAAATTTATGAGTAGGATTAAGGAGATAATCAATAGGAATATTTATTTCTTAACACAAAGTAGCAATTTTTTTTACAGAACATCTGTATGAATTTGTACACATTTCAGCAACCCAGATCACTATAAATTTTCCAGTGGTGATGAAAATAATCTTATTTTATTAGTATTTCTTTGGTTACTACCAAAGTTGCAAATTTTTCATATATTTCCAGGCCCCTTTTCTTTCTATATTACATGGTTCTATGAGACTTTTATTCATTTTTCCACTGGGTTGTTATTTTAAAATAATTTGGGAGAAGTCTTTCCTCTCATTATACTTTTTGCAAACATTTTCCTAGTTGATCATTTGCTTTTTATTCATGTTTGACATACAGAAGTATCAAGCTTGCATGTGGTCAAATTACTAAATAATAACCTTTAAGATTTTTTTCTGTTGTGTTTATGCTCAAAAATTGCCTCATAATTTTAAGACTTTCATTTTTACTTTTAACTTTTAGATCCACAGGAATATTATATTAGTAAATGAAACAACTTGGTTTTCTTTCCCCAGAGAAAATTGTTTTGACATTTGTTGAATTGTACTTTTTTTATTATTTGTTCCACTTTATAAATTAGTTTACATTTTGTCATTTAAGATTATCTAGTCTGTTCCACTGATTGGTTTATTGATTCTTATATACATTCTGCATTTCTAAAATCATTATTATTCTATGCTATGTTTTAACATTTGAGAAAGCAAGCTGTCACTACTTTTACTTTTCATATGTCATGTATTAATCTTTTAGATGAACTTATCTGAAGAATTTCAGAATTAATTCTGAAAGAGATGAACATTTATTCTTCTAAAATCATCTTTTATTATCTTTGAGCACTTCAAATGACACTTCTATATTTATACCTTATACAAAGCATAAAGACAATAAATATAAAATATCACCTACATTTATTCCAAGTACATGCTAAACACATTCACATACAACATAACTTACCTAACAATTACTCTGTGAAGATAGGATTAATTATCCAAATTTACACAAGGAATTTTAAGACTTAGTGGTTTTGTCTTACACAGCACTGTAGCGAAAACACAAGTAAAATCATTCCAAGCTTAATGTTCCTTTCATAATATCATATTTTGTACCTTACTTGAAAAAACGAAACCCTTAAGTATATAGGTTACTATTTTATTTACAATATATGCAGCAAAAATTATATTTTATGTAATCAGTGTGCATTTTTCTTTTTTATTTACTTTCTTGATGAGATATTTTGAAGAGAAATGTGCCAGAAAAGAATATGTGGAGACCCTAAAGAGAATCACATAAGCTATGGTTTACTTTCAGGCCACAGTGAAGTTTCAGGAAAGTCACTTGGTTTTAATTTGCTTATCGTAAATAATATCTGTTCTTCATCTTCTCAAAGCTAATAACAATTAAAGACCTACTTTTTTTTTTTTTTTTTTTTTTTTTTTTGCTAGTTGAGAACATGCATAGAATGCACTGGAATGAAATTCCATATTGATACTCAAGATTTAAATGTGTGTAAAATATTGTATTCTAATGGAAAAATCCCATTGTTTTCATTCACTTCCAGTCAAATTTGCAGCTATGCTAGAAATTCATATCTAATCTAATCTTTCAGTAGTCCCATTTCTGCATCGAATTAAATTAAATTTTTAGATAGTTCTCCAATATTGGGATACGGATTTTTTTGCTTGCAAGTGATGGAAACATAATTTAAGAAAGCTTAAGCAGGAATGAAATGTGGTAGTTCATTTAACTGAGTAAGATGCAGATATCTTAATTAAGGCATAATTTGATACAGATGTCAAAAAAAATATTGCCACAAACAGCTTTCTTTGTACATCTTTCTAGAAGCCTCTGTTGGTTTATTTATCCAAAAAGTGTCAGAAAAATGAGAATGGTCTGCGATTTACCTTGCTTGTAAGTTAGCAAGTTAACCTGCCTTGGTTATATAAATGCTGACAGAAAACATGAGACTGCTGGACCAGAGGCAAAGGTATATTTCTGTGAATCCCTCTAATCCATAAATATCATGAGGGACACAGAGAAGCCTAGGTGTATGCCTACCCAGGTAGTAGGTTGTGTTGCAGTAGAGGAACTCTGAGCTTAGAGAGCCTGAATCTTTTTTGATGGACAGTAAGCATTCCTTTCCTTTGTTCTGGATCTCTTTCTCTCTTCCCAAGGCTATTTATTTACTGAGCAAACATATTTTAAAGTATAGTCTGGAAAAAAAGGCAATTTGTACTTTATCCACAAGATCGGCAGAAATGTGAGAGACCCATTGAGAACTGTATACAAACAGAAGGCTTTTTCCATGATGGGGCAAAGAAGACCACCACTTACATTCTACTTTCTGAGCAACCTCAGCAGAAAGAAAAAAAAATGTGCTTTTTCTCAGAAGTCCTGCATAATATGCATATCCTTGAACCACTGTAATTCTGACTGATCAGGCTGGGAATTGTGGTCCCCTTTAAAGCAGAATGGTCAGATCAATCTCTCCACAAACACATATATTTAGAGTTGGAAAGAGCTGGCTGCCCAAAGAAATATTTGGGTATTGTTAACAGAAGAGTATTCCACATCAGTATTCCCTTCTGTACTGTTAACAGAAGGGAGTATCAGTGCAAAGGAAAGAAAATGCAGAAAAGGTCTATATCATCAACCCTTTTTCCTAGATGTAACTTTGTGCTCAATATTCCCTCTGCTTTTGCATACTGTCTTTCATCTCTATATATCCATATCCTAGACATCATGCAAAGCCATGTCCATGTGCACACTCCAGTGTGAAGACTACAATTTTCTCTTTACAGCCAAAAAGCCCTTCTTTAGATTCACTCACTATTATATCTCTTCCTCAATTTTACTGGGATATTTCACTTTCTATATCTTGTATTACAGAAATCTCTTTAAATGTCTTAACTTTCTCAACTAGACTGGGAACTCCTAGCAAGGTCATGTCTCTGCCTCTCTGTATCCCTTATGAGTCAATGCATATTACTGGTAATTAATATATGTGTACTGAATAAAGAGAAAGATATTTAATTAAATGTTCATCTCTTATATATCTTGACTAGCAATGATGGAACCATTATGAGGCCGGGAGTCCAGTGACATTGCTTTATTTTCTATTTTTACTATACAGTGGTTGGTCACCTTAAGCAAATCTATAAATCTGTCTGAGGCTCAATTCCTTCATTTGTAAAAAGGTGACACTGTGTGCTCTTCCTAATATGGTTATTGAGATAATCACATGAGAAAATGCACAAGAAATTACTTCAGAAATGTAAACCACCCTAATAATTAATGAATTTCATTTTCAAATAACAAGTGAACCATTTCTGTTATATGAATTCAATGTGCTTAATATTAGCAGAATAGTTATTATACAAAAATAAGTAGATGTAATTTGAGGAATGCTTGGGAAAAATTCTGTCTGTGCAAAAATATATTTCTTGTTATCTCTAATTCCTCCATCTCCTTTAAATGTGTCTGAATTAATTTTAAGAATACTTACCTCCAAAACTTCTCATAAAAATGAAAGTTATCAATAGTATGTTAAGCCAGTATCTGTTAATAAAACTATTGTATTATTTTAACTGGCTATGAAGCAAAGGGATATATGCAAGTAAGCTTTAAACGGAAGAGGGACATAATAAGAAAGTAAAACCTTGGCATAAGTGTGCCTGGAAGGTAACTGGAGAAAGAACATACTGCCAAAAAGGAAAAACATTTAAGGAGCAATAGAAATATTGCCAAATAAAAAAAATTGCCTAATTCATAGCTTTGTCTTGAACTGTTCTTATCAAACAGATCAATTTTCTATACATCTATTTTTTAAATCACAATTTCTCCCTTTAAATTTGGAAAGGATCACAGACATAAAACAAAATAATTGATTTGTTCAGAGAACGTTCTCCTTTTATAATAGAAATTCCACACATTTTTGAAGTTTCATTTCCACTATATTAACCATGTGTTGGAAATGCATAATTTTTCCAGTTATTTTTCCCTAAAAGTTGTGGTTGCCTCCCCAATTTTAACTACAAACACTTCTGTTGAAAAGTATCTGCCCAAAAATTATGTGGTTCTTGTATCTGACAGATAAATCAATATAATTTCATAAAATGTCTTCCTAACTAACAATGAACTACCCTATGAACAAAATTATGACAATGTAATAAAGAAGTGTTTGTAGATCATTAAAAATTTTCAAATGCACACTGTTACAAAAATAAAAAGACGTGGAAGCTAACATAAATTCTAAATCCATCACATTTTTTTCCACAGAGTTGAAAATTGCAATGAAGCAGTTCCAAACCATTTCCTCAGATAGAAACAGAAATTGAAACTTGAGACAGGACTGTGCTTCTGAGGTCTCCAATGCCATACAGGCATTTCAATAAAGTCCCATGATCCCCAGAATCAAAAACTATAACAGGGATCAAGAAGAATTAAAATGGGTGGTTTGTCAGATAGAATCTACCTACAACATAAGGTCATTATACTCCTGATTCTTTTAGTAAAGCAATCTCCTAAGCCTGATCTGAGACTGTGGGTTGTGTATGAAGTGCATTTCATTAATGCATTACCAAGAAGCTGATTAAGACAGTGGCTGTACCACTGTAGACTTAGGAAAGACTAGAGCGACAAAAACAACCACAGGTTTGGAAGACTCTGCTACAATCACTAGAGTTCAGATTTCACAGAACATTACAACAACATATCCTAAATTAAAGAGTTACTATCTTTCTTGCAATCAACATATAGGGCACACCTGTGTAACAACCTACCTGCAACTTTCAGCTCCTTTTCCTGCTTGCAAACATTACAAGAAAAACCTCAAATGGATTCTTTGAAGGCTTTGACATTTTTGACTTTTCAAAATTCTAATATAAATATTTCTTAATAAAACACTAAAGTATGAAAGAGAGTATCCTGGGTGCTTCTTAAAAGCTTTGTAATGTTTACATCTCTGAGAAGTTTTACATGTCCTTACAGTAGTTCTCCAAAGAAAAGCAATAATTTAATACCAAGTAAGTGTAAATGAAATGTGTGAGTCTAGGTTACTCACTGAAAATAGTCATGCTTAGAAGACAAGTCATCAAGATGGCTCCCTACCACACCCAGCACTTATCTCCTTCACAAAGGAACACAACAACAACAAAATAGATAACCACATATCCGGAAGACCACACAATGTCTAGGAAAGAACACTGGAATTTAGCAAAGAAATGACAAAGACCCACTGACACATGGTGACTCAGGATAGCAGCTTAAAGAAAGAAATAAAGCACCTGGCCAGGATCAACTCAGACCCAAGAGGGACTCCCTGCTGGAAGGAAAAGGTAAACAGGAGATCCCCAAGAGTCCATATATCAATCATGAACATCTAAATTCTAACTACCTGAGAGCCCCACAACTCTCGTAGGCATTAAGCACAGTATAGGGAGCTTCCAGAGAAATAATTCATAATGGGTCCCCCCACTGCATTACCAGTAACCTAGACTGCTGCAGAATGTCACCATTTTAAAAGCAGAGCCACCATCAGAGTGCATTCTACCCTGGGGCCCAATTGCCCCTACATCTCCTCCACAAGTAGAAAAAATAAAAATAAAAAAGAATGAAGAATGAAGAGAGCCTACAAGACATATGGGACACAATGATGTGAACAAAATTTGACCTTATGAGAGTTGCAGAATCTCCATCAGAATAATAGATTTCTCAGCAGAAATCTTATAGCCCAAAAGAGAATGGGAAAATATATCCAAAGTGTGGAAACCAAACCAAACAAAAATGTCACAAGAATGTTACACCCAGCAAAACTATCTTTAAGGAATGAAGAAAAAAGAAGTCATTCCCAGACAAGCAAAAACAGAGGAAATTTATTATCATTAGACCAGCCCTACCAGAAATGCTCAAAGGAAACCTACATCTAGAAAAAAAAAAAAAATAGAATATTTGCCATTGTAAAAACACCTAAAAGATTAAAACTCACTGGCAAAACAGATAAACATATGAGAAAGAGAAAGGAATCAAACGTATCACTATACAAAACCAATAAACTACAAAGATAATCAAAAAGAGAGGAATAAAGAAGCACAGGGATACACAAACCAACTAGAAAACAATTCACAAAATGACAAGAGTAGGTCCTTACTTATTACCAACCTTGAATGTAAAGCAGTTATAGTGTCTAATTAAAAGATAGACTAGCTGCATGAGTTAAAAAACAAACAAGACCCAATTATATGCTTCCTATAAGAAATTCTGTTTACCATAAAGACCACATAAGATTGAAAGTGAAGGAATGGAATGAAATATTCCTCACGAACAGATGCCAAAGGAACACAGAAAAAGATATATTTATACCAGATAAAATAGACTATAAACAAACAAACAAAAAGGGATGAAGGTCATTACATAATGATAAAGAGATCAATTCAGCAAGAAAATATAAAATTAAAAATATGTATGCACCCAACATAAGAGTACCCAAATATACAAAGTGTATATTATTAGAACTAAATATAAAGATAGACCCCACTATAATAATAGTTGGAAACATCAACACTCCCACTGTCAGCATTTAGACAGAAAACAAACAAATATCAGAATTAAACTGCATTATAAACCAAATGGACCTAACAAACATTTACAGAACATTTCAACCAACTATTGCAAAACATACATTCTTCTCATCAGCCCATAGAACATTCTTAAGGATAGACCGTAGGTTAAGACTCAACACATTTTATTTTATTTATTTATTTATTTATTTATTTATTTATTTATTTATTTATTATACTTTAAGTTCTAGGGTACATGTGCACAAAGTGCAGGTTTGTTACATATGTATACTTGTGCCATGTTGGTGTGCTACACCCATCAACTCGTCAGCATACATCAACTCATCATTTACATCAGGTATAGCTCCCAATGCCATCTCTCCCCGCTTCTCCCTCCCCATAATTGGCCCTGGTCTATGATGTTCCAATTCCAGAGTCCAAGAGATCTCATTGTTCAATTCCCACCTATGAGGGAGAACATGCGGTGTTTGATTTTTCTGTTCTTGCGATAGTTTGCTGAGAATGATGGTTTCCAGCTGCATCCATGTCCCTACAAAGGACATGAACTCATCCTTTTTTATGGCTGTATAGTATTCCATGGTGTATATGTGCCACATTTTCTTAATCTAGTCTGTCACTGATGGACATTTGGGTTGATTCCAAGTCTTTGCTATTGTGAATAGTGCCGCAATAAACATACGTATGTATGTGTCTTTATAGCAGCATGATTTATAATCTTTTGGGTATATACCCAGTAATGGGATGGCTGGGTCATATGGTATTTCTAGTTCTAGATCCTTGAGGAATCGCCATACTGTTTTAAACAATGGTTGAACCAGTTTACAATCCCACCAACAGTGTAAAAGTGTTCCTATTTCTCAACATCCTCTCCAGCACCTGTTGTTTCCTGACTTTTTAATGATCGCCTTTCTAACTGGTGTGAGATGGTATCTCACTGTGGTTTTGATTTGCATTTCTCTGATGGCCAGTGATGATGAACATTTTTTCATGTATCTGTTGGCTGTATGCATGTCTTCCTTTGAGAAATGTCTGTTCATATCCTTTGCCCACTTTTTGATGGGGTTGTTTGTTTTTTTCTTGTAAATTTGTTTGAGTTCTTTGTAGGTTCTGGATATTAGCCCTTTGTCAGATGAGTAGATTGCAAAAATTTTCTCCCATTTTGTAGGTTGCCAGTTCACTCTGATGGTAGTTTCTTTTGCTGTGCAGAAGCTCTTTAGTTTAATGAGATCCCATTTGTCAATTTTGGCTTTTGTTGCCATTGCTTTGTTGGTTTAGACATGAAGTCCTTGCCCATGCCTATATCCGGAATGGTATTCCCTAGGTTTTCCTCTAGGGTTTTTCTTCTAGGTCTTTTAGGTCTAACATCTAAGTCTCTAAACCATCTTGAATTAATTTTCATATAAGGAGTAAGGAAAGGATCCGTTTCAGCTTTCTACTTATGGCTAGTCAATTTTTCCAGCACCATTTATTAAATAGGGAATCCTTTCCCCATTTCTTGTTTTTGTCAGGTTTTTCAAAGATCACATGGCTGTAGATGTGTGGTATTATTTCTGAGGGCTCAGTTTTGTTCCATTGGTCTATATCTCTGTTTTGGTACCAGTACCATGCTGTTTTGGTTACTGTAGCCTTGTAGTATAGTTTGAAGTCAGGTAGCATGATGCCTCCAGCTTTGTTCTTTTGACTTAGGATTGTCTTGGCAATGTGAGCTCTTTTTTGGCTCCATATGAATTTTAAAGCATTTTTTTTCCAATTCTGTGAAGAAAGTCATTGGTAGCTTGATGGGAATGGCATTGAATCTATAAATTACCTTGGGCAGTATGGCCATTTTCACAACATTGAATCTTCCTATCCATGAGCATGGTATGTTCTTCCATTTGATTGTGTCTTCTTTTATTTCACTGAGCAGTGATTTGTATTTCTCCTTGAAGAGATCCTTTACATCCCTTGCAAGTTGGATTCCTAGGTATTTTATTCTCTTTGAAGCAATTGTGAATGGAAGTTCATTCATGATTTGGCTCTCTGCTTGTCTGTTACTGGTGTATAAGAATGTTTGTGATTTTTGCACATTTATTTTGTATCCTGAGACTTTGCTGAAGTTGCTTATCAGCTTAAGAAGATTTTGGGCTGAGATGATGGGGTTTTCTAAATATACAAGCATGTCATCTGCAAACAGGGACAATTTGACTTCTTCTTTTCCTAACTGAATACCCTTGATTTCTTTCTCTTGCCTGATTGCCCTAGCCAGAACTTCCAACACTATGTTGAATAGGAGTGGTGAGAGAGGGCATCCCCATCTTGTACCACTTTTCAAAGGGAATGCTTCCAGTTTTTGCCCATTCAGTATGATACTAGCTGTGGGTTTGTCATAAATAGCTCTTATTATTTTGAGATACGTTCCATCAATATCAAATTTATTGAGCGTTTTTAGCATGAAGGGCTGTTGAATTTTGTCAAAGACCTCTTCTGCATCTATTGAGATAATCGTGGTTTTTGTCTTTGGTTCTGTTTATATGCTGGATTATGTTTATTGATTTGCATATATTGAACCAGTCTTGCATCCCAGGGATGAAGCCTACTTGATCATGGTGGATAAGCTTTTTGATGTGCTGCTGGATTCGGTTTGCCAGTATTTTATTGAAGATTTTAGCATCTATGTTCATCAGGGATATTGATCTAAAATTCTCTTTTTTTGTTGTGTCTCTGCCAGGCTTTGGTATCAGGATGATGTTGGCCTCATAAAATGAGTTAGGGAGGATTCCCTCTTTTTCTATTGATTGGAATAGTTTCAGAAGGAATGCTACCAGCTCCTCCTTGTACCTTCGCTAGAATTTGGCTGTGAATCCATCTGGTCCTAGACTTTTTTTGGTTGGTAGGCTATTAATTATTGCCTCAATTTCAGAGCCTGCTATTGGTCTATTCAGTGATTCAACTTCTTCCTGGTTTAGTCTTGGGAGAGTGTAAGTGTCCAGAAAATTATTCATTTCTTCTAGGTTTTCTAGTTTATTTGCATAGAGGTTTTTATAGTACTCTCTGATGGTAGTTTGTATTTCTGTGGGGTCGGTGGTGATATCTCCTTTATCATTTTTTATTGCATCTATTTGATTCTTCTCTCTTTTCTTCTTTATCGATCTTGCTAGCAGTCTATCAATTTTGTTGATCTTTTCAAAGAACCAACTCCCGGATTCATTGTTTTTTTGAAGGGTTTTCCTGTCTCTATCTCCTTCAGTTCTGCTCTATCTTAGTTATTTCTTGCCTTCTGCTAGCTTTTGAATGTGTTTGCTCTTGCTTCTCTAGTTCTTTTAATTGTGATCTTAGGGTGTCAATTTTAGATCCCTCCAGTTTTCTCTTGTGGGCATTTAGTGCTACAAATTTCCCTCTACACACTGCTTTAAATGTGTCCCAGAAATTCTGGTATGTTGTATCTTTGTTCTCATTGGTTTCAAAGAACATCTTTATTTCTGCTTTAATTTTGTTATGTACCCAGTAGTCATTCAGCAGCAAGTTGTTCAGTTTCCAAGTAGTTGAGCGGTTTTGATTGATTTTCTTAGTCCTGAGTTTTAGTTTGATTGCACTGTGGTCTGAGAGACAGTTTGTTATAATTTCTGTTCTTTTACATTTGCTGAGGAGTGCTTTACTTCCAACTATGTGGTCAATTTTCGAATAAGTGTGATGTGGTGCTGAGAAGAATGTATATTCTGTTGATTTGAAGTGGAGAGTTCTGTAGATGTCTATTAGGTATGCTTGTTGCAGAGTTGAGTTCAATTCCTGGATATCCTTGTCAACTTTCTGTCTTGTTGATCTGTCTAATGTTGATAGTGGAGTGTTGTAGTCTCCCAATAATTATTGTATGGGAGTCTAAGTCTCTTTGTGAGTCTCCAAGGACTTGCTTTATGAATCTGGGTGCTCCTGGTATTGGGTGCATATATATTTAGGATAGTTAGCTCTTCCTGTTGAATTGATCCCTTTACCATTGTGTAATGGCCTTCTTTGTCTTTTGATCTTTGATGGTTTAAAGTCTGTTTTATCAGAGACTAGTATTGCAACCCCTGCTTTTTTTTGTTCTCCATTTGCTTGGTAGATCTTCCTCCATCCCTTTATTTTGAACCTGTGTGTGTCTCTGCATGTGAGATGGATCTCCTGAATACAGCAAACTGATGGGTCTTGACTCTTTATCCAATCTGCCAGTCTGTGTGTTTCAGTTGGACCATTTAGTCCATTTACATTTAAGTTTAATATTGTTATATATGAACTTGATCCTATCATTGTGATATTAGCTGGTTATTTTGCTCGTTAGTTGATGCAGTTTCTTTCTAGCATTGATGGTCTTTACATTTTGGCACGTTTTTCAATGGCTGGTACTGGTTGTTCCTTTCCATGTTTAGTGCTTCCTTCAGGATCTCTTTTAGGGTAGGCCTGATGGTGACAAAATCTCTAAGTATTGCCTTGTCTGTATAGGATTTTATTTCTCCTTCACTAATGAAACTTAGTTTGGCTGGATATGAAATTCTGGGTTGAAAATTCTTTTCTTTAAGAATGTTGAATATTGGCACCCACTCTCTTCTGGCTTGGAGAGTTTCTGTGGAGAGATCTGCTGTTAGTCTAAGGGGCTTCCCTTTGTGGGTAACCCGACCTTTCTATCTGGCTGCCCTTCATTTCAACTTTAGTGAATCTGACAATTATGTGTCTTGGAGTTGCTCTTCTTGAGGAGTATCTTTGTGGCATTCTTTGTATTTCCTGAATTTGAAAGTTGGCCTGCCTTACTAGGTTGGGGAAGGTCTCCTGGATAATATCCTGAAGAGTGTTTTCCAACTTGGTTCAATTTTCCCCGTCACTTTCAGGCACCCCAATCCGACGTAGATTTGGTCTTTTCACATAATCCCATATTTTTTGGAGGCTTTGTTCATTTATTTTTCCTCTAGACTTCTCTTCTCACTTCATTTCATTCATTTGATCTTCAATCATTGATACTCTTTCTTCCAGTTGATCGAGTTGGTTACTGAAGCTTGTGCATTTGTCACGTATCTCCTGTGTCTTGGTTTTATATCTATCAATTCATTTATGGCCTTCTCTGCATTGATTATTCTAGTTATCCTTTCTTCCATTCTGTTTTCAAGATTTTTAGTTTCTTTGCGCTGGGTACATATTTCCTCCTTTAGCTCTGAGAAGTTGATTGACTGAAGCCTTCTCCTCTCAACACATCAAAGTCATTCTCTATCCAACTTTGATCCATTGCTGGTGATGAACTGCATTCTTTTGGTGGGGGAGACACGCTCTGATTTTTTGAATTTCCAGCTTTTCTGCCTTGCTTTTTCCCCATCTTAGTGGTTTTATCTGCCTTTGGTCTTTGATGATGGTGACGTACTGATGGGGTTTTGGTGTGGGTGTCCTTTTTGTTTGTTAGTTTTCCTTCTAACAGTCAGGACCCTCAGCTGTAGGTCTGCTGGAGATTGCTTGAGGTCCACTCCAGACCCTGTTTGCATGGGTATCAGCAGCAGAGGTTGCAGAAGATAGCATATTGCTGAACAGCGAGTGCTGCTGTCTGATTCTTGCTCTGGAAGCTTCGTCTCAGGAGTGTACCCCACTGTGTGAGGTGTGAGGTGTCAGTCTGCACCTAGTGGGAGATGTCTCCCAGTTAGGCTTCTCAGGGGTCAGGGACCCATTTGAACAGGCAGTCTGTCTATTCTCAGATCTCAACCTCTGTGCTGGGAGATCCACTGCTCTCTTCAAAGCTGTCAGACAGCTGTCAGACTCCACCCAGAAGTGGAGTCTATACAGACAGGCAGGCCTTCTTGAGCTGCAGTGGGCTCCACCCAGTTCGAGCTTCCCAGAGGCTTTGTTTACCTACTTAAACCTCAGCAATGGCAGGCGCCCCTCCCCCAGCCTTGCTGCCACCTTGCAGTTAGATCTCAGAATGCTGTGCTAGAAATGAGGGAGGATCCGTGGGTGTGGGACCCTCCGGGCCAGATGTGGGATATAATCTCCTGGTGTGCTGTTTGCTAAGACCCTTGGTAAAGTGCAGTATTAGGGTGGGAGTTTCCCGATTTTCCAGGTGTTGTGTATCTCAGTTTCCCTTGGCTAGGAAAAGGGATTTCCTTCCCCCTTGTGCTTCCCAGGTGAGGCGATGCCTTGCCCTGCTTCAGCTCTCACTTGTTGGGCTGCACCAGCTGACCAGCACCGATTGTCCGGCACTCCCCATGAGATGAACCCGGTACCTCAGTTGAAAATGCAGAAATCACCAGTCTTCTGTGTCACTCACGCTGGGAGCTGGAGGCTGGAGCTGTTCCTATTTGGCCATCTTGCTCCCGCCAACAAATTTTAAAAAATCAAAATTATGCCAAATATCTTTTTGGACTACAGGTGCTCTGGTTTTTATAATAGTCATTCTAACTGGGATAAGACAATATCTTATTGTGGTTTTGATTTGCATTTTGTATCTTCCTTCAGATACTCTAGGTCTTCACTGATAAGTTCAACCCTCCACAAAGACCCAGGGCATGGACACAATGCAGCCAAGTTCTTTTACGTGAGTGAACAAGGGTGACATCTGGTTCAGTTATTAATAAGTTCCTAGTTTCCATATGAGACCTCATCAACATGGCTTTACTACTCATATTTCTATCAGTATTTTGTTCACAACCACTTAATCACTTCCTAAGTAGTTGCAAAATTTCTCTCACTTTTTAATTTTTTTCTAATCCTTCCAAACTTTCTACCTCTGCCTATTACCCAGTTCCAAAGCTGTTTCTACATTTTCAGGTATCTTTACAGCAACAACCCACTCCTTAGTACCAATTTACTGTCCTAGTCCATTTGCATTGCTATAAAGGAATGCTTGAGACTGGGTAATTAGTAAAGAAAAGAGGTTTATTTGCTCATAGTTATACCAAATGTATAAGAAGCATGGTGCTGCAATCTGCTCAAGGTCTCATGAGGGCCTCAGGCTGCTTGCACTCCTGGTGGAAGGTTAAGAGAAGCTGGCATGTGCAGAGATCACATGGCAAGAGAGGAAGCAAGAGAAAGAGAGAGGGAGGAAGTACCAGGCTGTTTATAACAACCAGCTCTCACAGGAACTAATAGAATGAAAACTAACTCATTATTGTGAGGATGCCCCTAGGCCATTCATGAGGAATCTGACCCCATGACCCAAATATCTCCCATTAGGTCCAGTCTTCAACATTAGGAATCAAATTTTAATATGAATTTTAGTGGGACAAGCACCCAAAATATAGCACCCTGATTTGATCATTACATATTGTATACATGTATTAAAATATTACTTTGTGCCTCATAACTATGAATAATTTATTATACTTCAATTAAAAATATAATTTTAAAAATATAATTTTAATTTTTAAAATAATATAATTATTTTAAAAAAGAAAATAGTCATGCTAAGATTTAAGAGTTAAGGATGTTCTGTCTGTTGAGGTTCCTGGAAATATGGTTTTTCATCTGTTCTGTTAGCTTCTTCTAGACCCTACAAGCAGATTAATAAAGTACACATTACTCACACTATCATAACATGTGACTTTGACTGGTTTCTGTTATACCTATGCAGACATGGTGTACTGGCAATTAAAAGTGTACTTAAAATACATATCTAGATGATAGAGTAGTGATGTCAGCAAGATGGCAGAACAGAAGTTTTCAGTGCTTGTCCTCTCACAAAAACATCAATTTGAAAAATTATGCACACACAAAAATACCTTCTCAAAAGCTAAGGAATCCAGGTAAGAGATTACAGCAAATAATGGGTGGAGTAAATAAATAATAAAAGACACATTGAAGAGGGTAAAAAGGACTGTTTCATATTACTTACATAATCCTTTCCTCAATACTGGCAGCACAGTGCAGAGAGATATTTTTATAAGGGGGAAGGAGTGTAAAGTTAGAAACCAGCTCCACCATGGACCCCATCATGAGACCTGTCCCAGTGAACTGACTCTAGGCCAGCCCCTGAGGATCAAGCCTCAGGCCCACCCCAGCACCAGACCAGTCTCCTTGGCCTCAGGTTTTAGGCCAGACCCTAAAGCCTCAGGACCCAGGACTACCCTTGAGTACCCAGGCTTCAAGCCCACCTCAGTACTAGGCTGGCCTTCACAGACTAAGGCTCAGGGTCTACCTCAGAGCTATTGGACTCTGTGAACCCAGACCTCAGGCCAGCCCCTACAGATCCAAACTTCAGGCCCACCCAAGTGTATGCTAATGCCAAGCTATCTCTTGTGGACCCAGGATCTGGCCTGAACTGAAAGACTCAGATTCCAGGCCTATTACCATGAACCCAGGAGCTAGACATTCTCACATAGAGACAAGCTCCACATTCACCACTGTGGGTCCAGACACCAAGCCTGCTCGGGTACCAGGATGTTCCCTGTGGAGCCAGGAGCCAGACCCATCCACCCACTGACCCAGGGACTAGGCTAGAAAGTTCTAAAATAACAGCAGCAAGTCTCCCTGTGAACCCTGCCAGTGAGGCCACTCAGTAGATCTAGATGGGCTGACTAGTGAAAAGATTTCTCTACAAAAGCCATTGTGTAAAGACTGTAAGAGGTGCTTACTTCTTCAGATGCACACACACAAATGTAAGGTCACAAGGACCACAAGTAATTAGGGATACATGATGCCACATAGGAAAAAAATGTAAGCACCATCAGTAACCAACTCTAAAGAAATAGAAATTTAGGAAAAGCCCAACAAAAAATTCAAAATAATTATCTGAAAGAAATGCAGTGAACTACAAAACACAGACAGACAAGTAAACAATATCAGGAAAACAATAAATGAACAAAATTAGAAGTCCAATAAGGGACAGAACCCATTAAAAAACAACAGGAATTCTGAAGCTGAAGAACATGACTGAATTGAAAAATTTCATAATTTCACAGCTGATTCAATCAAGCAGGAGAAAGAAGCAGAGTGATTAAAGACAGATCATCAGAAATTACCAAATCAGAGGGGAAAAAAAGAGAAAGAATAACAACAACAACAACAACAAAAAATACAAGAAAACTCATGGAACTTATGAGATACCATCATGAGAACAGATGTATGCATTATGGGAGTCCTACAAGGAATGAAGAAAAAGAAAAGAGCAGAAAGCTTATTTAAAGATGTAATGACAGAAAGCTTCCCAAACCTGAAGAGAAAAATGAACATTAAGATCTATGAAGACAAAAGAACATCAAAGAGATTAAGCAGAAGGTCTTTACTAAGGTAAATTATAATCAAATTCAACAAGGTCAAAGACAAAGAGAATTTTAGAAGCAACAACAAAATGTGACTCATCTATTACAAGGGAACCCTCATAAGATCATCAGTAGATTTATCATCAGAGACCTTACAGGCCAAGAGAGAATGTGATGGTACATTCAAAGTACTGAAAGGAATCAAGTACCAATAGAAATACTATAGCTTGCAAAGCCGAAATGAAGGAGAAATTAAATTTTTCCAAGAAAAACAAAAGCAGAAGAAATTCCCCACTAGACCCGCTTTACATGAAATAATAAAGTTATTCAAGTTGAAACAAAAGGACACTAAATAACTACATGAAAACAAATGAAAATATAAAACTTTCTGTAAAGGTAAGACCATATTCAGATTCAGATTCAGAGTACCATAATACCCTAATGGTGGTGCGTTATACTCTATTATAAAATTTAAAAGATGAAAATAATAAAAATAATTTGTTAATGGATACACAATATAAAAGATGTAAATCATAATATTAATAAATAAAATATGCAGTGAGGAAAAGTTAGTGTAGAGTTTTATGTGCAGTCAAAATTAAGTTGATATCATATTAAGATAGACTGTTATAACTATAAGATGGTATATGTAAGCCTGATGATAACCACAAATAAACCTATAGTAGATAAAAGATAAAAAGAAAATAACCCACCAGGCACAGTGGCTCACACTTGAAATCCCAACACTTTGGGAGGCTGAGGCGGGCAAATCACAAGGTCGAGAGATAGAGACCATCCTGGCCAATGTGGTGAAAACCTGTCTCTACTAAAAATACAAAAATCAGCTGGGCATGGTGGCACACACCTCTAGTCTCAGCTACTTGGGAGGCGGAGGCAGAAGAAATGCCTCAACCTGGGAAGCAGAGGTTGCAGTGAACCAAGATCACGCCACTGTACTCTGGCCTGGAGAAAGAGCAAGACTCTGTCAAAAAAAAAAAAAAAAGAAGGAAGGAAGGGAGGAAAGGAGGAAGGAAGGAAAGGAGGAAAAGAAAAGAAAAAAATCAACATTTTAATATATAGTAGTATTACATATTAACATTCTATATGAATAACATTATATAATTACTTTATATACTGAATTGGGAGGAAAATTTAAGGGTTTATCTGATGGGAAGACTGGTTTTTAATCAATGGCAATCATTGGGATTTCAGCAGAAAACCTGAGGTAGATGGGAAAAAATGTTTGCTAAAAGAGCTCTGTCTCCAAAGAATCACAAGAAAAGTCACTGTGAAAGGTTTAAATGGAGAATAATAGTCCCGAGTACAAAAGTGAGAATCAATAGTCATTGTAGGTCAAGATCAACAACACAGAAGTAGGAACTATTCAGGAGTTTTGAGTTTCTAATTAAATGAGAAAATTATTCACATCTATTGGTATTTCTTTCACAAATCACAGATCACCACTTTCTATGTTAAATTTTTTAAATAAGACTAAAATATATTACAAATTAATTTACCTTATTAATATTTTGTGCAATGATTAAGAAAATGGGTAAGAATAACCATTTTAAAAAGATAGCAACACACCTAATTAGGTTAGGCTAAAATTAAAGGTAGAAGTAATTTCAAAAAAAAACCCACAAATGATGAACCACAGGAAAAAGAAAAATAAGTTCTCTGAAGATAAAAAGGAATTGCTGTGCCTAGAGTAGCCACTAAAGACTGTTAAGACAAAATAATAAAAGAATCGTATTTATTGTATTACATGAGATAAGTAGGAGCAAAGGGATTTTTTTGTATTATACTTTAAGTTCTAGGGTACATGTGCATAATGTGCAGATTAGTGACATAGGTATACATGTGCCAAGTTGGTTTGCTGCAATCATCAACTCGTCATTTACATTGGGTATTTTTCCTAATGCTAGCCCTCCATCCACCTACAGGCCCTGGTGTGTGATGCTCCCCACCCTGTGCCCATGTGTTCTCATTGTTCAACTCCCATCTATGAGTGAAAACATGCAGTGTTTGGTTTTCTGTCCTTGCGATAGTTTGCTCAGAATTATGGTTTCCAGCTTCATCCATGTCCCTGCAAAGGACATAAACTCATCCTTTTTTATGACTGCATAGTATTCCATGGTGTATATGTGCCACATTTTCTTAATCCAGTCTATCATTGATGGACATTTGGTTTGGTTCCAAGTCTTTGCTATTGTGAATAGTGCTGCAAGAAACACACGTGTGCATGTGTCTTTATAGCTGCATGATTTAAAATCCTTTGGGTATATACCCAGTAATGGGATGGCTGGGTAAAATGGTATGTGTAGTTCTAGATCCTTGAGGAATCGCCACACTGTCTTCCACAATGGTTGAACTAATTTACACCACAAACAACAGTGTAAAAATGTTCCTATTTCTCAACATCCTCTCCAGCACCTGTTGTTTCCTGACTTTGTAATGATTGCCATTCTAACTGGTGTGAGATGGTATCTCATTGTGGTTTTGATTTGCATTTCTCTGATGGCCAGTGATGAGGAGCATTTTCTCATGTATCTGTTGGCTGTATGCATGTCTTCTTTTGAGAAATGTCTGTTCACATCCTTTGCCCACTTTTTGATGGGGTTGTTTGTTTTTTTCTTGTAAATTTGTTTGAGTTCTTTGTAGATTCTGGATATTAGCCCTATGTCAGATGAGTAGATTGCAAAAATTTTCTCTCATTCTATAGATTGCCTGTTCACTCTGATGTTAGTTTCTTTCGCTGTGCAGAAGCTCTTTAGTTTAATGAGATCCCATTTATCAATTTTGGCTTTTGTTGCCGTTGCTTTGTCGGTTTAGACATGAAGTCCTTGCCCATGCCTATGTCCTGAATGGCATTCCCTAGGTTTTCTTCTAGGGTTTTTATGGTTTTAGGTCTAACATTTAAGTCTCTAAACCATCTTGAATTAATTTTCATATAAGGAGTAAGGAAAGGATCCAGTTTCAGCTTTCTACTTGTGGCTAGTCAATTTTTCCAGCACCATTTATTAAATAGGGAATCCTTTCCCCGTTGCTTTTTTTGGTCAGAATTGTCAAAGATCAGGTGTAGATGTGTGGTGTTATTTCTGAGGCCTCTGTTCTGTTCCATTGGTCTATATATCTGTTTTGGTACCAGTACCATGCTGTTTTGGTTACTGTAGCCTTGTAGAATAGTTTGAAGTCAGGTAGCGTGATGCCTCCAGCTTTGTTCTTTTTGCTTACAATTGTCTTGGCTATGTGGGGTCTTTTTTGGTTCCATATGAACTTTAAAGTAGCTTTTTCCAATCCTATAAAGCAAGTCAGTGGTAGCTTGATGGGGATAGCATTGAATCTATCAATTACCTTGGGCAATATGGCAATTTTCACGATATTGATGCTTCCTGTTCATGAGCATGGAATGTTCTTCCATTTGTTTTTGTCCTCTTTTATTTTGTTGAGCACTGGTTTGTAGTTCTCCTTGAAGAGGTCCTTCACATGCCTTGTAAGTTGGATTCCTAGGTGTTTTATTATCTTTGTAGTAATTGTGAAAGGGAGTTCACTCTTGATTTGGCTCTCTGTCTGTTGGTTATTGGTGTATAGGAATGTTTGTGATTTTTGCACATTGATTTTGTATCCTGAGACTTTGCTGAAGTTGCTTATCAGCTTAAGATTTTGGGCTGAGATGATGGAGTTTTCTAAATATACAATCATATCATTTGCAAACAGAGACAATTTGACTTCCTCTTTTCCTAACTGAATACACTTTATTTCTTTATCTTGCCTGATTGCCCTAGCCAGAACTTCCCACACTATGTTGAATAGGAGTGGTGAGAGAGGGCATCCTTGTCTTGTGCCAGTTTTCAAAGTGAATGCTTCCAGCTTTTGCCCATTCAGTATGATATTGGCTGTGGGTTTGTCATAAATAGCTCTTATTATTTTGAGATATGTTCCATCAATACCTAGTTTATTGAGAGTTTTCAGCATGAAGGCTGTTGAATTTTGTCAAAGGCCTTTTCTGCATCTATTGAGATAACCATGCGGTTTTTGTCTTTGGTTCTGTTCATATGATGGATTACGTGTATTAATTTGCATATGTTGAACCAGTCTTGCATCCCAGGAATGAAGCCAACTTGATCATGGTGGATAAGCTTTTTGGTGTGCTGCTGGATTCGGTTTGCCAGTATTTTATTGCAGGGTTTAGCACTGATGTTCATCAAGGATATTAGCCTAAAATTCTCTTTTTTTGTTGTGTCTCTGCCAGGCTTGGTATCAGGATGATGCTGACCTCATAAAATGAATTAGGGAGGATTCCCTCTTTTCTATTGATCAGAATAGTTTCAGAAGGAATGCTACCAACTCCTCTCTGTACCTCTGGTAGAATTCAGCTGTGAATCCATCTGGTCCTGGACTTTTTTTTTTGGTTGGTAGGCTATTACATATTGCCTCAATTTCAGAACCTGTTATTGGTCTATTCAGAGATTCAGCTTCTTCCTGGTTTAGTCTTGGGAGGGTGTATGAGTCCAGGAATTTATCCATTTCTTCTAGATTTTTTAGTTTATTTGTGTAAAGTTGTTTATAGTATTCTCTGATGGTAGTTTGTATTTCTGTGGGTTCGGCAGTGATATCCCCTTTATCATGTTTTATTGCATCTATTTGACTCTTCTTTCTTTTCTTCTTTGTTAGTCTTCCTAGGAGTCTATCTATTTTGTTGATCTTTTCAAGAAAAAAGCTCCTGGATTCATTGATTTTTTTGGAGGGATTTTTGTGTCTCTATCTCCTTCAATTCTGCTCTGATCTTAGTTATTTCTTGCCTTCTGGTAGCTTTTGAATTTGGTTGCTCTTGCTTCTGTAGTTCTTTTAATTGTGACGTTAGGGTGTCGATTTTAGATCTTTCCTGCTTTCTCTTGTGGGCATTTAGTGCTCTTCATTTCCCTCTACACTCTGCTTTAAATATGTCCCAGAGATTCTGGTACATTGTGCCATTGTTCTCATTGATTTCAAAGAACATCTTTATTTCTGCCTTCATTTCGTTATTTGCCCAGTCGTCATTCAGGAGCCACTTGTTCAGTGTCCATGTAGTTGTATGGTTTTGAGTGAGTTTATTAATCCTGAGTGCTAATTTGATTGCACTATGGTCTGCGAGACAGTTTGTTGTGATTTCTGTTCTTTTACACTTGCTGAGGAATGTTTTATTTCCAATTATGTGGTCATTTTAGAATAAGTGCTGAGAAGAATGTATATTCTATTGATTTCAGGTGTTGAGTTCTGTAGATGTCTATTAGGTCCACTTGGTGCAGAGCTGAGTTCAAGTTCTGGATATCCTTGTTAACCTTCTGTCTCGATCTGTCCAGTATTGGCAGTGGGGTATTAAAGTTTCCCATTATTATTGTGTGGGAGTCTAAGCCTCTTTGTAGGTCTCTAAGGACTTGTTTTATGAATCTGAGTGCTACTGTATTGGGTGCATATATATTTAGGATAGTCAGCTCTTCTTGTTGAATTGATCCCTTTACCATTATACAGTGGCCTTCTTTGTCTCTTTTGATCTTGGTTGGTTTGAAGTCTGTTTTGTCAGAGACTAGGATTGCAACCCCTGCTTCTTTTTGCTTTCCATTTGCTTGGTAGATCTTCCTCCATCCCTTTGCTTTGAGCCTGTGTGTGTCTTTGCACATGAGATGGAGCTCCTGAATACAACACACTGATGGGTCTTGACTCTTTATCCAATTTGCCAGTCTATGTCTTTTAATTGGGGCATTTAGCCTATTTACATCTAAGCTTAATATTGTTATGTGTGAATTTCATCCTGTCATTATGATGTTCGCTGGTTATCTTGCTAATTAATTGATGCAGTTTCTTCATAGTGTAGATAGTCTTTACAATTTGGCATGTTTTTGCAATGGCTGGTACTGTTCACTCTTCTCCATGTTTAGTACTTCCTTCAGGAGCTCTTGTAAGGCAGGCCTGGTGGTGACAAAATCTCTCAGCATTTCCTTGTCTGTAAAGGATTTTATTTCTCCTTCACTTATGAAGCTTAGTTTGGCTGGATATGAGATTCTGGGTTGAAAAATCTTTAAGAATGTTGAATATTGGTCCCCACTCTCTTCTGGCTTGTAGGGTTTCTGCCAAGAGATCTACTGTTAGTCTGATGGGATTCCCTTTGTGGGTAACCTAACCTTTCTCTCTGGCTGCCCTTAACATTTTTTTGTTCATTTCAACCTTGGTGAATGTGACAATTATGTGTCTTGGGATTGCTGTTCTCAGGGAGTACCTTTGTGGTGTTCTCTGTATTTCCTGAATTTGAATGTTGGCCTGCCTTGCTAGGTTAGGGAAGTTCTCCTGGAAAATATCCTGAAGAGTGTTTTCTAACTTCGTTCCATTCTCCTTGTCACTTTCTGGTATAGTAATCAAAAGTATATTGGTCTTTTCACATAGTCCCATATTTCTTGGAGGCTTTGTCATTTCTTTTCATTTTTTTCCCTCTAATCTTGTCTTCTTGCTTTCTTTCATTAATTTGTTATCCAATCACTTATATCCTTTCTTCCACTTGATCGAATTGGCTATTGAAGCTTGTGCATGCATCACAAAGTTCTCATGCTGCGGTTTTCAGCACCATCAGGTCATTTAAGGTCTTCTCTACACTGTTTATTCTAGTTAGCCATTCATCTAACCTTTTGTTAAGATTTTTAGCTTCCTTGTGATGGTTAGAACATGCTCCTTTAGCTTGGAGAAGTTTTTTATACCTACTTTCTGAAGCCTACTTCTGTCAACCAATCAAACTCATTCTCCGTCCAGTTTTGTTCCCTTGCTCGCTAGGAGCTGCGATCCTTTGGAGGAGAAGAGGTGCTCTGGTTTTTGGAATTTTCAGCTTTTCTATTCTGATTTCTCCCCATCTTTGTAGTTTTATCTACCTTTGGTCTTTGATGTTGGTAACCTACAGATGGGTTTTGGTGTTGATGTCCTTTTTGTTGATGTTGATGCTATTCCATTCTGTTTGTTAGTTTTCCTTCTAACAGTCAGGCCCATCAGCTGCAGGTCTGTTGGAATTTGCTGGAGGTCCACTCTAGACCCTGTTTGCCTGGATATCACCAGTGGAGGCTTCAGAATAGCAAATAGTGCTGCCTGATCCTTCCGCTGGAAGCTTCATCCCAGAGGGGCAACCACTTGTTTGAGGTATCTGTTGGCCCCTACTGGGAGGTGCATCCCCATCAGTCTACACGGGGGTCAGGGACCTGCTTGAGGAGGCAGTCTGTCCGTTCTAGGATCTCAAATGCTATGCTGAGAGAACCACTGCTCTCTTCAGAGCTGTGGGACAGGGACATTTAAGTCTGTAGAAGCTGTCTGCTGCCTTTTGTCCTGATATGCCCTGCCCCCAAAGATGGAATCTAGAGAGGCAGTAGTCCTTGCTGAGCTGCAGTGGACTCCACCCAGTTCAAGCTTCCCAGTCACTTTGTTTACACTGTGAGCTACTCAAGCCTCAGCAATGGTGGATGCCCCTGCCCCCGTCAAGCCTCAGCATCACAGGTTGATCTCAGACTGCTGTGCTAGCAGTGAGCAAGTCTCTGTGGGCATGGGACCTGGTGAGCCAGGCACAGGAAGGTATCTCCTTGTCTTCCAGTTGCTAAGACCACAGGAAAAGCACAGTATTTGGTCAGAAGTGTACCATTTCTCCAAGTACAATCTGTCACTGCTTCCATTGGCTAGGAAAGGGAAATTCCCCAACCCCTTGCACTTCCCAGGTGAGGTGTTGTCCTGTCCTAATTCAGCACACCCTCCGTGGGCTGTGCCCACTGTTCTACCACTCCCAATGAGAGGAACAAGGTACCTCAGTTGGAAATGCAGAAATCACCCATCTTCTGTGTCGATCTCACTGTGAGCTGCAGACCAGAACTGTTCCTAAATGGCCATCTTGGAAGCAACCCCCTATCAGAGCAAAGGAATTTTAAGGCTTTGAGGATAATTTGCGAGACATAGGAAAAGAATCTTTGTGGTGATCAGATTTTGCATCATTGTAAAGAAGGCCATTAAAACTAGCCCATAATGTGAACATGTGTATGGACATAACAGAATCACTCCCACATAGGAATCAATTTGTACCAAAATGCCAATAATGGGTTGTAAGTTTAAAATATCTTTTGTTTTCCAACAACCATAGAGCTACTGAATTTTCAGAGTGAAGCCAAAAGAGATCTTCAGAGAACTACAGAGGGCATGTCCATTGACACAAAACCACTACATTGCAAGGAATCATGGGGTGAACCCAAAAACCAGAAGGCTTTTTCAAAACATGTTCAGTCATGGTATCAGAAATTGGAATTAAATCCAAGATGGCCAACTAGATGTACCCAGGAAGAGCTTCTCTCATTGAGAGAGACTAAAATATTGAGTAGGCCAGGATATTCTAAACAGACCTTCTGAGAGAAGACATTTAGAATGAATAGAGAGAAGATGCAGACAATGGGGCTAAAGGGGAGGAAGCTGGAAACCCTACACAGGGTTGCCAAGTGCTAGGACTCATTCCTGGCCCTGCCTGTCTCCTAAGGAAGAAGTGAGTGAATAACTTGAGTGGCCCACTCTCACTATGGACTTCTGGGATTCTAACTGAAGGAAGCCCCACAATCCCCATGGACATTTGAGTTGGGAAAGGGAACTTCCCAGAGAGTCAACAAAGATAGAACTAAAGTCTGTGCAGAGGCCAGAGAGTTTGGCATGGGGATAGCTTCAGTGAAACACAGCCATTTGTGACCATCCCTCAAGGTTCTCCATATTCCTCTAAGTGGCTTTTACCTTTGTTAACTACCAGATTCTCCATATTCCTCTAAGTGGCTTTTACCTTTGTTAACTACCAGACCTAGAGAGAACAGGCCTGTTTTTCCCATGAAACTGCGGTGAGTCTGAGATGAGTGCCCTCCTGTCTGTTGGCCCCTCTTAGGGTTCCTGCACAGGGTTCAGCACAGCCTTGAATGGCCTGCCAGAGTGCTTTTGCCAGTGGCCACCACAACAGCACCTTCACCAGCAGCCCCAGAGACATCATGCTGGAGCACTTTAGCCAATGACCTCTCACCAAAGCACTTTAATTTGTGCCCCCCCCCCCCAACCCTGCCAGAGCACTTTTGCCCACAGATCCCCTGCCAACTCTCTGGGGTGCTTTCACCTGCAACTTCCCCCAACCTGTCGGAGTGCTTTCACCCAAGGACCCACACTATCAGAGCACTTTTGCCAGTGGCCTGCAATGGAGCACTGTTGCCAGTGGACCAGAAGAACCTTAGCACCTTCACAATAGACATTGCTTGACCTCAAGGGGTCAGGGAAAAAAGGTATAGGTGTAGTTCCAGGCCCTGATTGTTAGAGCACACAGTCCAGGAGCTGAACCTTGGCCCTCTGAAAGCATACAGAAGTGAAGCCAATCAAGGAAATCCAACTTATACTACTGTCAAACCTTTGAGGGCATTAAAGAACATGAAAACAAGAAGCCCTACCCAAAGGATAGAAAATTAAAAGATTAAAAGAAATGAGCCTACAAAGATGAGAAAAAAACAGTGCAAGAAATCTGGCAATTCTTGCCTGCAAACAATCGCACTAGATCCCCAGCAAGGATTTGTAACCATATTGAAATAGTTGCAGTGACAGACATATAGTTCAGAATCTGGATGACAAGGAGCTCAAGGAGATACAAGAGAAGGTTGAAACCCAATCCAAGGAAGAGTAAAACAATACAAGAGTTGAAAGATGACATAAGCATTTTACAAAGAACCAAACAAATTCTGGAATTGAAAAATTCCCTCCAGGCATTTCTTAATAGAGTTGGAAGCATTAAAAACAGAATGCACCAAGCCAAGGAAAGTATCTCAGATCTCAGAGACTATTCCTTCAAATCTACACAGGCAGTCAAAAATTTAAAAAAAAAGAATTCTAAAAACCTCCAACATATATGGGATCATCTAAAGAGATCAGGTATTTGTGTTTTACCCAAAAGTCGTTCGGCAGCATGTTGTTTCATTTACATTTTATTTTATGGTTTTGAGAAATTTTCTTGGTATCTATTTCAATTTTTATTACACTGTGGTCTGAGAGTGTAGTTGGTATGATTTCAATTTTTTGAATTTGTTGAGACTTACTTTATGACTGAGCATGTGATCAATGTCAGAATATATGCCCATTGGCATTTCTGCCACCCATTGGCATTTCTGAAAGATAATGAGAAAGAGTAAGCAACTTGCAAAGCATATTTAAGGATAGAGTCCATGAAACTTGTCTAAATCTTTCTAGAGAGATTGACATGCAAACTCAAGAAATTTCAGGAAACCCCTGTGAAATAATATACAATATAACCATCCCCAAGACACACTGTCATCAGTTTCTTCAAGTTTAATGCAAAAGAAAAATTCTGAAAGGCAGCTAATGAGAAGGGGTAGGTCACTTACAAAAGGAATGCCATCAGTCTAACAGCAGACTTTTTAGTAGAAACCTTACAAGCCAGAAGAAATTGAGGGCCTATTCTCAGCATTCCTTAAAAAAAAAAAAAAGGAATTTTAACCAAGAATTTCATATCTTGCTAAACTAAGCTTCATAAGTGAAAGATAAATTATATCCTTTCCATACAAGGAAATGCTAAGGGAATGCGTCAGCACTAGACATGCCTTACAAGAAGTCTTTAAGGGAATGTTAAACATGAAAATTAAAGACTGATACCTGCTACCATAAAAACACACTTAGTACATAGCCCACTGACACTATAAAGCAACCATACAATCAAGTCTACATAAAAATGACATAACAACACAATGACAGAATCCAATTCTCACAGCTAGGTGTGGTGACTCACACCTGTTATCCCAGCACTTTGGGAGGCCAAGACAGGCAGATCTCTTAAGGTCAGGAGTTTGAGACCAACCTGGTCAACACAGTGAAACCCTGTCTCTACTAAAATTAGAAAAAATTGGCTGGGCATGGTGGTGCATACCTGTAATCCCAGTTACTCGGGAAGCTGTGGCATGAGAATCACTTGAACCTGTGACGTGGAAGTTGCAGTGAACAGAGATCATTTCACTGCACTCCAGCCTAGGCAATAGAGCGAGACTCTGTCTTGAAAAAAAAAATTGAATTCACACATATTAATACTGATCTTGAATGTAAATGGCCTAAATGCCCTACTTAAAAGGCACAGAGTGGCAAGTGGGATAATGAGACAATACCCAAGTAACTGTCTTCCATCTTAAAAAAATCCATCTCACATGCAATGACACCCATTGACTCAAAGTAAAGGGATGAAGAAAGATCTATCAGGCAAATGGAAAATGAATAAAGAGCAGGGCCGGGGAGCGGTGGCTCAAGCCTATAATCCCAGCACTTTGGGAGGCCGAGACGGGTGGATCACGAGGTCAGCAGATCGAGATCATCCTGGCTAACACAGTGAAACCCCGTCTCTACTAAAAAATACAAAAACCTAGCTGGGCGAGGTGGCGGGCACCTGTAGTCCTAGCTACTCCGGTGGCTGAGGCAGGAGAATGGCGTAAACCCGGGAGGCGGAGCTTGCAGTGAGCTGAGATCCGGCCACTGCACTCCAGCCTGGGCGACAGAGCGAGACTCTGTCTCAAAAAAAAAAAAAAAAAAAAGAGCACAGCTTGCTAATCTTAGTCAAAAAAGTCTTTAAGCCAACAATGATCAAAAAGGACAAATAAGGGATTACATAATGATAAATTGTTAAATTCAACAGGAAGACTTAACTGTCATAAATATACGTGCAAACAACTTTGGAGCACCTAGGTTCATAAAAAAAATTCTTAGAGACCTACAAAGAGACTTAGATAACCAAACAGTAATAGTAGGAGACTTCAACACCCTCACTGACAGTTATAGGCAACTCAGTAAGGCAGAAAACTAATGAAAACATTCAGGATTTAAATTTGACACTTGACCTAATGGACCTAATAGTCATCCACAGAATACTGCACCCTAACACACCAGAATACACCGTCTTCACATCTGCACATGGCATATACTCTGACACTGATCACATGCTCAGTCATAAAGTAAGTCTCAACAAATTCAAAAAATTGAAATCATACCAACTACACTCTCAGAGCAGTGAAATAAAAATAGAAATCAATACCAAGAAAATTTCTCAAAACCATAAAATTAAATGTAAATGAAACAACATGTTCCTGAGTGACTTTTGGGTAAAACACAAAATTAAAGTTGAAATAAAAAAATTCCCTGAAACTAATGAAAACAGAGACACAGCTTACCAGTATTTCTGGGACATATAGTTAAAGCAGTGTTAAGAGGACAGTTTATAGCACTTAACACTTACATCAAGAAGTTAGAAAGATCTCAAACTAACAACCTAACACTGCACATAGCAGCACTGGAAAAACAAGAGCAAACCAACCCCAAAGCTAGCACAAGAAAAGAAATAACCTAAATCAAGCTGAAATGAATGAAATTGAGATGTGAAAATCCATAGAAATGATCAAAAACTCCGAAAATTAGGTCTTTGAAAGAATAAACAAGATCGATAGGCTTCTAACTAGATTAATAAAGGAAAAAAGAGAGAAGATCCAAATAAGCACAATCAGATATGACAAAAGTCACATTACCACCAATGACACAGAAATATAAAAAACCCTCAGAGACTATTATGAACACCTCTATGCACACTAACTAGAAAACCTAGAAGAAATGGATAATCCCTGGAATATACAATCTCCCAAGACTGAACTAGGAAGAGGTTGAAATACTAAACAGACTGATAATGAGTTCTGAAATTGAATCAGTAAAAAAAAAAAAAAACTACCAATGAAAAAAAGCCCTGGAACAGATGGATTCACAGCCTAATTCTACCAGACATACAAAGATAAACTAGTATCAATCCTACTGAAATTATTCCACAAAATGTCATGAAGGAGGGACTCCCCCCAACTCATTCTATGAAGCCAGCATAATTCTGATAACAAAACCCAACAGAGACAAAATGAAAAAAGAAAACTTCAGGCCAATATGCCTGATGAAAATAGATAAAAATATCCTTAAAAAAATACTAGAAAACCAATTCCAACAGCATATCAAAAAGTTTATTCATGATGATTAAGTAGGCTCTATTCCTGGAATGCAAGATTGTTTCAACATATAAAAATCAATAAATGTAGCTGATATGATTTATATCTGTGTTCCCACCCAAATCTCATGTCTAAGAGTAATCCCCACTGTTGGAGGTGGGGTCTGGAAGAAAGTGATTGGATCATCGGGGCAGTTTCTAATGGTTTATCACCATCCCCCTAGTTCTGTCTCATGATAGAGTTCTCATGAGATCTGTTTGCTTAAAAGTGTGTAGAACCTCTTCCCCTTCTCTCTCTTCCGTCCGCTCCTGCCATGTGAAAACATGCCTTCTCCCCCTTTGGCTTATGCCATATTTGTAAGTGTCCTGAGACCTTCCCATCTGCACTTCCTATACAGCCTACAGAACCATGAGCCAATTCAACCTCTTTTCTTTTTAAATTACCCAGCCTCGGGTATTTCTTTGTAGCAGTATGAGAACAAACTAATACAGTGACTCATCACATAAACAGAATTAAAAGCAAAAAGTAAATGATTATCTCAATAGACACAGAAAAGGCTTTTGAAAAAATTCAACATTCCTTTACGTTAGAAATCTTCAATAAACTGGCATCAAAGAAACATACCTCAAAATAATACAAGCCATTTATTACAAACTCACAGCCAACATCATACTGAATCCACAAAAGCTAGATACATTTCTCTTGATAGCTGGAACAAGACAAGTAACACCACTCTCACCACTTTTATTCCACATAGTACTTGAAGTCCTAGTCAGAACAACCAGGGAAGGGAAAGAAATAAAATGTATCCAAGTAGCAAGAGAGGAAGGCAAACTACTTCTCTTCACATATGATATCATTCTCTTCCTAGAAAATCCCATAGACTCAAAAAGGCTCCTAAAACTGATAAACAACCTCAGTAAACTTTCAGGATACAAAATTAATGTGCAAAAATCAGTAGCCTTTCTATACGCCAATAATATCAAACTGAGAGCCAAATAAAGAACATGATCCCATGTATAATATTCACAAAAAAATAAAGTACTTAGGAATACAGTTAATCAAAGAGGTGAAAGATCTCTACAGTAAGAATTATAAAACATTGCTAAAAGAAATCAGAGATGACGCAAGTGGAAAAACATTCCATGCTCATGATAGGAAGAATCAATATTGTTAAAATGGCCATACTGCCCAAAACAATTTACAAATTCAATGCTATTCCTTTCAAATGTACAATGTCATTTTACATAGAATTAGAAAAAACAATCCTAATGTTTATATTGAACCCAAAAAGAGCCTGAATTGGCAAAGTAATCTTAAGCAAAAAGAGCAAACCAGAGGTATGACACTATCCAACCTCAAACTATACTAAAAGGCTACAGCAAACAAAACAGCATGGTACTGCTACAAAAATGTGCATGCAGACCAACGGAACAGAATAGAGAATCCGGAAGAAAAGCCTAACATTTACAACCATCTGATCTTCCACAAAGTTGACAATAAGAAGCATTGTGGAAAAGATTCCATACTTAATGAATAGTGCTGGGATAACTGGCTAGTCATATGTAGAAGATTGCAACTGAACTCCTTCCTGTCACCACATATGAAAATCAACTCAAGATGAATTAAAGACTTAAACGTAAGACCTAAAATTATAAAAGCAATAGAAGAAAACCTAGAAAATACCTTTCTGGACATTGGCCTTCGCAAAGAATTTGTGACTAGGTCCCTAAAAGCAACTGTAACAAAAATTAAAATCGACAAATGGGGCCTAATTAAATGAAAGAGCTTCTGCACAGCAAAAGGAACTATCAATGGAGTCAGCAGACAACCTACAGAATGGGATAAAATATTTGCAAACTATCCATCTGACAAAGGTCTAATATCCAGAATCTATAAAGAACTTAAACAAATCAACAAGCAAAAAACATATATTCTCATTTTTAAAAATGGGCAAAAGACATGAACAGACTTTTCAAAAGAAGACATACATGCAGCCAATAAATACATGGAAAACTGTCAAACCTCACTGATGATTAGAGAGATGCAAATCAAAACCACAAAGAGATACCATTTCACACCAGTCAGAATGGCTAATATTAAAAACTTGGAAAATAACAGATGTTGACATGGTTGCAGAGAAAAGGGAATGCTTATACACTGCTGGTGGAAATGTAAATTAATTAAGTCTTTGTGGAAACCAGTTTGGTGATTTCTCAAAGAACTTAAAACAGAGCTGCTATTTAACTCAGTTATACCACTATTGAGTATATACCCTAAGAAAAATAAATCATTCCACCAGAAGACACACACACTCATATGTTCATCGCAGCACTCTTCACAAGAGCAAAGACAAGGAAGCAATATAGGTGCCCATCAAAAGTGGAATGGATAAAAAAACTGTGGTAAAAATACACTATGGAATACTATGCAGCCATAAAAGAAGAATGAGATCATGTCCTTTGCAGCAACATTGTTGGAGTTGGAGGCCATTATCATAAGGAAGTTAGTACAGGAACAAAAACCCGAATACTGCATGCTCTCACTTGCCAGAAGGAACTAAGCATTGAGTATACATGAACACAAAGATAGGAATAATAGACACTTGTGACTTCTTGAGGTGGGAGGGCAGGATCATGGGTTGAAAAGCTACCTATCAGATACTATGCCCACTACTTTGGTGACAGGATCATTTGTACACCATACCTAAGTGACATACAATATACCCATGTAACAACCCTGCACATGTGCCCCCAAACCTGAAATAAAAGATAAAAAAATGGAAAAACTTATTCATGCATAAAAGGAAGTTTGTTAACAAAAAAAGAAAGAAAAAAAGAAATTGCAAAATCTCTGAAAACAAAAAGAGGAAGGATTCTCATCCAGGAGACCGGGCTGTGAAATAAGAACCCTCTATTCTAGTTAGTCCTTGATTTCACTTTACCTGGATATATTTACCTAGGGCAGAAGTGGCTGACTGTTCACCTAGGCTTTGGCTCTCCTATAGGGTAGGGTTGTTGCTGGGAAAGGGGTGCCCAGCCATAGGCTCCATTTCCCAGCACCCTTTTATGTAATTGCCTATCTCACCATGATGTATGTCACTTTCTAGCTGAAATGGTAAAGAAACAGATTTGCCTTCTTCTAAATTCTCTTTTTCATCATGTCAAAGCTCAGGTATTCCCTGAAGCCACATGTTGAAGAATTCAGAGGCTCTCACTGCCTGGGTTTTTGAATGATGTTTGGAACTCAACTTCCCCTCTCTCCCATTCTCTCTGGCTTGATACCACCAAGGAATATCTGTATTATAATGTTACATAAGAAATAAGTAAACTTTATTTTGCTAAGTTACTCAAAATTTGGTGTTCGCTCATTGTAGCAGCTATCATTATCCTAACCAAAACACTTAATGTTTGTCTTGATCCATATCACATAGAAGAAATTCCATAAATAAATGTAGAATAAATAAATCTGTAAAATGGGGATATAACATCAGTCTTATCTACCTTGTTAAGTTCTGCAGGGATATAATTTAAAAAATAAAGATGAATATGTTTTAAAAAAACGTTTAAAAGCTATTCCAATACCTTCATTGAGAGTACTTTTACTACCAGGAGAAAAGACAATAAAAATTCAAAATACATGTAGAAACATGAATATGGAGATGTTTCTGTTACTTGTATAAAAACGAGATATTTTTAGTGGAAACTACAAATAACAGCCCACTAAAATAGCTGGGTTTTAGTCAAGTGTGTATTAGTGTACCAAAGAAAATGATTATAGGTAATAAAATGAGCATTTGTGCAGGGTATGGAAATTTGCTGAAAAGCCACAAAGAGGACAGAGCAAATTGTAAAGTGTAGTAACGCAGGGAATCAGTGTTTAAGTCTTATACAGTTGATGTTATAAAGGGTCTAAAGTAGGATATATGAGAGTTGCATCTTAATGACACTTTTGATGATGTCAAATTGTACTTTAATACTTCAATGAGACATTATGAGACACCAGGAACAGGAAAGGAATAAAATGGAGGCTAAATTAAAGGGAAGCTAAGAAAATTATTTTCAGATTAGATAATGTAAGATTACACTTTGGGAAAATGAGACAGAACCTTCAATATCTCGTGAGAAAAAGCCACCAAAAAATAAAAAATAAATAAAACCCATACATACAATAGTACATAAGTAGAAACTTCCACTTATTTTAAACCAACTACCAAGATAGTTATTATTTCATTTTTCAGAATCAGACAGTGAAATGAACTTTGCAGATAAATGATCAAGCAGTAATATATCTTGCAACTTTGCAATCCCATAAACTTTACATATATGTTCATGAAGTTAGATTCAAAAACAAGTCATTGCTATCTCAATTTTAAAGTTGGAAAATATGAAACAAAGTGATATAATGCCTTTCCTACCAACAGACAACTGGTGATTTCTCTCCCCAAGAACACCACCATATTCACCCCAGCCACAGGCAGTATTTATAGCACCTGTAGATGAACAAGGAGTAGAGGAATGAAAATAGATGAAAGAAATTGAATTAACATGACTACAGTAGGCCAGAAAATGTATGATTTCAACTATCTCAATTACATACACAAATACGAATAGGTTTCATTTTAGAGTTAATTTAATTAATAAGTATGTGGGAAACTAAAAAGAAGGAAATTGAGGACAAAATAATTTTAACTTCCTGATATTAAATGTGTCAGGTAGTAGTAGGATCTATTGGAGAAAAAATAAGCAAACATAACATAAAGACTTTGTAATTAAATTATAAAGTACAAACCGATTTTAAAAAAGACAGGAAAAGAAAGGGTGCATATTTTTTAGACTAAGAATTGGGAGGTTTAAGATTCAGGTGACCGTAAATTTAACAAGACTTGAGTAATGAAATTTGGAAAATCTTTTCTGTAGCATAATATGATTAACAGAATTTTTAAATAGATAATTGTCCTAATAAAGCTAACACCAAAAAGTAAATCACATATAACAGCATGAGGATAAAGAAATAACTCTAAGGTGATTGTTTATGTTGATACAACATATGATGATATAATGATGAAAATATTATTCTTAGAGTTATTACATTGGTAAAAATTGTGAAGAGAAGTTGGCCAGTTTATCCTGCTCTCCCCATATCAGAAATTGCTCTCTTATCCCTTAGTCATAAAAAGTGATAGCTGATAGCTTGAATTATTACTTTTCCCAAAGATATTTGCATTTTAGGAAGAATCAAAGTCTTATGCAAATAAACTATCACTGTCCAGTGGGTAAGAGAAGATTTGGGGCAAAGATAATGGGTTTCCCAAGCCTTCCTGATTCATTCATGAAAATATTTGGTCTCATATTTTCTCACCAGGAAAAGTAAATTAAACTCCTGGTGGCCTTTGAACTTAGCCCAAAGAGGTCTACCATCGAGTTAACATTTTAATATCTCAACACTTTTTAATAAAATCTCATAAGAATTTTGGATCCTACACCACATTAGATGTTTAATTTAAAATAAAAATAATGAAACAAAATCAATAAAACTGCCTCCCTAATCTAGAGGAAAATTGGTACTCCAGAATGATTCAAGGAAAAATATAAATACATGGTTGTCATTCTCAGTATCCCTTACCCACCCCACTATACCCCAGCATATTGACAATTGTTTGTAATATTTGTCTCAGTGTGAGAATGAGTATGCTTTTTTCTACTTAATTTATTATATAGACAGAAACCATATGGTCAATATGAAACAATAAATGCAACAGAATAAACACGTATAAGTAGAAGCCACTTCTTTTGTTTTATTTGAACAATCTGCAGCCACATGTATTGAATTTGTTCTACCTGAATCATTAAAAGAGGCCTTTGAAAAATGTACTGGCCAATTTTGTTCTATTGTAAATTATACATAGTCAATAACTGTGTATAATTGTAAGTCAATAACTGTGTATAATTTCACCAGAGACCATTTTTCCAAAAGCACCAGAATTGAGCAATTATAGTGAAGTTAGACAACATAGAAAGACACTTCAGATAACTGAGTCTCACAAAAACCTAGATAATGTATTTGTGTGGCATTTGGGTTTGAAGGCTATTGCCCAAACCTCCAATATCTCTGTAGAAATCCAAATTAGAGTTTTAGAGGCAAAGAGAGAGAAAAAGCATAATTTAGTATAATGTCACGGAATTATTTACCAACAAAAGAGAGAAGAGAGTAATCAAATAAGTAAATATTTCTCATAGATTTTTGGGAAATTTCACTTTTAAAGCACATATCATTGTAAATAACCCAGAAAGTTACTCAGGCTACAGATTACCCTACAAAAAGATCACAGCCTGGGCATTGGCTTTCCATAATGTCAATCTTATTGCCATGTGAAATAGTATGGCAATAAGCTTGATATCATGAGACTACATTGAAATATTTGCCTACAGAAAAGCTAACTTTCCATAAGGAAGTTAAAAGGAAGTGGATCCTAAATTATGACAACGATTGACATGCATTTGAAAATAATGAAGCCAGCAGCTAGTTCAGTGCCTTTGACTCTCTTGGACAGAAGAATATTAATATTACGTTTCCAAGAAAAAGCAAAAACTAAGAATGAGTGCCCACTACCTGTCTGACATAATCATACATCTTCATTAAATTTGCCCTACAATGACACTATCACCATTCTTAAGTTGAGCTTTACATTCAGTTAGAGAGGTCAAATAACTGGTCCAAGTTCAACTGGCAGGCAAATGGCAGAGTCAGAAGTTGAATTGAACTTCAAAACTTGAAGGATTTTCATTCCACTTCACTAGGCATTGTCCATCTCCTCCTTAGTGCTGCCCCCTCCTCCCAAAGGAAGCATAGGAATCCCTCCAGAGGAGAGAAGTCTGTTATTTTGTATCCAAAAAGTGGTAAATTAATCTGCAATTTATCTTCAGTTGCATCCAATCTGTGGCACAACTACAAGGACAGTGACCAGGTGATTGGAGTTCTCTAAAGCAGTTGTTTAGAAATTTGCATTTTTTAAAATCACACAGAGGATTTGCTTAACAAACATGTTCCCAGAACTCAATTCAAATCTACAATTAGCAATTCCCTCTTTCTTTCCTCTCTTTCCTTCCTTCCTCCCTCCCTCCCTCCCTCCTTCCCTCCTTTTCTTCCTTATTTTTCTCTTTCTTTCTCTTTTCCTTCCTTCCTTCCTTCCATCCTTCCTTCCTTCCATCCTTCCTTCCTTCCTTCCTTCCTTCCTTCCTTCCTTCCTTTCTCCTCCCTCCTTTCCTTTCCTTCTTTCTTTCTTTCTTTCTTTCTTTCTTTCTTTCTTTCTTTCTTTCTTTCTTTCTTTCTTTCTTTCTTTCTTTCTTTCTTTCTTTCTTTCTTTCCCTCCCTCCCTCCCTCTCTTCCTTCCTTCCTTTCTTCCTTCCTTTTTTTTCTTTTTCTTTTTTTCTTCTCACTCTGTCACCCAGACTGGAGTGCAGTGGCATGATCATAGCTCACTGCAGCCTTGAACTCTTGGGCTCAAGAGATCCTCCTCCGTCAGTCTCTGAGTAGCTAGGACTGCCCACACATGCCACCATGCTGGCCTTTTTATTTATTTATTTTTTGGAACAGATGGAGTCTCACTATGTTGCCCAGGCTGGTCTGAAACTCTTGGGCTCAAGTAATCCTCCTATCGGCCTTCAGAGTAGCTGGGATTATAGGCATGAGCCACTGTACCTGGCTACCATTAGCAATTTCTAATGGTGGGCACAGGGACGTGCATTTTTAACAAATGCTTTGGCTATTCTGATATACATAATAGCATATAACCCCTTGCTGTAACCAGAAGAGTTAGTACAATGTCAAACCAATCCCAAATGGTTAATCCCAAATGGACAGCTTGCAACAATGTCCTGATGTGGCTCCAGAGTCAGACCCCCATATCTTCAAATAGTGAAGCTCTAATAAAATGTATGATGTATTTTCCACAAGTTGACTATCTTCTGAAAAAAAGAATCAGCATGCATATGGCTTTCCAGTTCTCTTCAGATTAAAAGTATTTTAAAAATCTCTAATTACAGAATTAAAGCAGCAAGTCATGAAGACTCTAAAATTATCAGGTGAATGTATCACTGCAAGCCTACCCTTAATGAACTATGAATACGAAACCAAAATAAAACCTAACTGAACAGATGAACCAACATCAAAACAAAGGGTAGTTTGCATCCTAGAAAAGAATATCAAAAAAAGGTGTGAATTCCTTATGATTTTCCAAATGAATAAAATCAACAACTTTTGTGATGCTTTGGGTGATTTTGCACAGTACATTGTAACAGGAATATAAAAATTTAGAATACATTCTGAGCATTATAGAATCTAACTATTTTATTATATCAGGATAGAAATATTAAGGTAGAAACTTAAGAACTTTGCTATAACCCAAAGAGATGACACAACTCAGGCCATCCTCTATCTAAAGAACCCTATGGAAGGTGGGTGACTTCAAATAAAATCTTGAAATGGCCAGTGGTGTGTTTGTCCTGTATGGAGATCCCACAGGAATTGTTGCCCACATGGGAGTGGTGAATGATACAAACTATGGAGAAAAAGGCAGAGATCTGGGCCCCATTTATGTCTCTTACTCCTCCAGGTACAAACTGTGTTCCTTTTTAAAGGTCACTTAATTGCCAGGAGTATGGTAATAAGAAAATATATGAGAACTACTTCAAGAATATAAAGTAATTTGTTTGATTTCTTTAAACCCTAAATTATCCGACTAGAAAGACTGCATCAGTCATATTAACATCTTTGAGAAAAGATACACTGGTAATTAGAAGAAGGGAAAATGTTTTTTCTAAAATAAAAATGACTGATAGAAATGTGTTTAATATGTAAAAAAGAAAGATTGAATACTATTATGGGCACATAGTTTAATGAATGAATGAATGTCCAGAATGCATTTTTGAGGGTATCAAATGCAGATTACATACATTCCTCCAATTTTCTTCAATTATCAAATGGAATATTATCAGTAAAGATACAATAATCTGCTATTTCATTTTGAATAATTACATTTATTCATTTACACTCTATTCAAGAAAATATTTCAATTAATGAAGTAACTGGTTGTACATTTTTAAAAATCTTGTTTGACAGAAAAGTGAACAATAATTGAAATGACAATATAAAATAAAGTATGAAATGTATGTAGTTTTTGAAATATTATCTTAAAAGATAGCCCAGAAATAATTCTAAAATTTTTATTTCTTAAAATGTCTAACTACCAAAATATATTTCCTGGGACTAATAAGAAATTCTGTGTTTATTTGTGCAGTATCATATTTTATACAAACATGACTTCTCTCCAACTCAGACAGAAGTAATCAGTAGTCTAAGGCAGGCTTTCAGTATCCTAATAAAAACCAACACTTTTTGGAGTCAGGAACCATCTAAGCACTTTAGATACACTGTCTTGTTTCAGCTTCTCTGAAATCCTAAAGGACAATATTATCACCATTTTACATATGAGATAACCAAGAATGAGAGGGGTAAGTACCTTGCCCAAAGTCATACAGGTATGAAACGAGAACACTAAAGTATAAATGTAGCTTAATCTCTCTTTGGACTCCTAATTACTTCATTTTCCTGCCTCCCTTTCCTTGATCTTTTGAAAGAAAATTACTTCCTCCTCACACATGTATACTTGCTACAACTTTATACATAATGGACACTCTGATCAGGAAGTTTTTCGTGATGCTCCAGCAAAATGAAGACATTCTGCCACAAGCCTCTTTGGCTTCCTGAATCATCACCCCTTACCCTCTCCCAATGCACCACGATAATCTCAGGGGCCAGGGAACATTTGTGTATAATGTAGAGTTTCTCAGATCTGCCACGGTCAAGATGTTGGTGGAAACAGGGTTCCAGGATGCCACACACAGAGACGAGGTAGAAGGCAGGGGCAGGTTACCATGGCTCTCCCCAGAATGTGAAAAGCAGAAACCTTCAGCCTGCTATGGTGCTGTTGGTTCCCTGAGATGTATTGCCATCACTGAAAGAAAAGAAAATTATTTTCTCTAGGAAACCAAGTGCATTACATGTAAATCATTTACGTGCTGTTTAAAAGATTTACATATTGATGAGCCCAACACTTCTCATTTTCCTTCCATTTCTACATTGTCTCTCTGGTTATAGCTGGAAGCCCATCACAAAGAAAAGCCCATTTGGTAACATTTCACTGTTAATTCTAAACATGCATAAGTCGTGTCTCCTATGCAAGGTCATGTCCTATAATAGAGAGATACATTTGGGGATGAGTCAGCTAGCTCAAACGGGAAGAAAGGCAGCATCTTAGGGTTGATGTCTTATCATCCTATAGAGTATTTTATCCAAATATATTCCCATGAAAACTGTTTGAAAAGAAGAAATCTGTCATACACTCAAATGATATCTTGGAGATCTAGGTCCAGTACCTCCCTTCCTGCCTTACTGCAGCCATGTAGTTATTTGTCAGGACAGAGGAACGTATATTAAAATAGCACCTTGGAGTGTGGGAACCCGACAGGGTTCTGTGGAAGGAGGTTAATATACTCTTTGCCACAAACTAGGTCCATGCAAATTTCTCACCACAACTCCAATAATTCCTCGTTTCACAGCAGGTCTTAAAACTCACCCTGTAAAGGAGTTGGTGAATTTGTTGCTCAGTCCAGCCCCTCTCAATGCCAGGACTGGAGCTATACTCACCAGATCTCCATTATCAATGGTTCCAAGGGTATCCTACATTGCTTGCATCTGTGGTGTGAAATATCTTTAGTTTCTGTTTTTAGGTCAAGTGTGCAGAAGTCAACTAGCATAAAGTTGATTGTTTTGTTTATTAAACACATATTTTCTTAATGCCTGATTCATGCTAGATACTGAAATGGGTGCTGAGAAACAACAGTGAGCAAGATACTGCTCCCGGTGCTGAGGGAGCCTACATTAGTAGGGGAGACAGAAAGTAGTCGAGAAATTATAGTGGAGACAGTTATAGACATACTTACTTATTGTCAACTATATTCATTCAGACCAGGAAAAAAAAAAGAGAGAGAGAGAGAAAGAAGAAAAGGAAAAGGGGTTGGTGGAGAGGAAAAGAAAGAGAAATATAAGAACTTTAAATTATGCCCACTATTATTCTCACTGATAACACATCCTGAGGTAAACTTGATCCAGAAAATATGAAATCTCAGTTACCACCTGCGACTCATGTGAACATCTCACCACTGAATGATTGAGTGTTTTTAAGGTATGACAACTAAACATAAGCTACTGTCTTCACCTTATCTTCAACTGAATTCACAGCAGTCTGGAAGACAAAGAGGTTGTGTCAGATTTATTAAAGACAGAACAAACAAGTACACCCTTCAATATCGTGCCTTCTTATAAGATTTCTCAAAGGTAATTTTGACTTTGTGTGACTTCTGTTTACTAAAATGTGTGAACTATGTCTTTGTTGCACGATGGTGTGGTATATGGTAGAAAAGAAAAGTTCCAAGTGCTTAGGTAACCAGAGTTTTTCCTGTTTGATTTTACACATCACTATATACACACATGGGGGTGGAAGGGTTGTGTTTTTCTGCCAAACACTGTAGCGTTAATTATCTTTCTTTTAGTATGCCTACTGAGTACTTCTGGTATCTTAAGTGTGCAAAGTAATTTTGAAAAGATCAAAGCATTTTGCCAGGACAAAATATTTTCTTGCCTCGGAGGAGGATGTATTTAAACCCAGCACAATTACTGATAGAAGTGAGATGGTTCCAAAAGAACCCTTTATCAATGTCTTCACTCTTCATTTCTATTGGTAGACTTCAGGATGAGACAAATGACTATTTCCTTCTAGTTTGTTTTCTCGCTGAACATTGCTAGCAACCTTGCTCAGATGAACTGGGTTGAAAGGGAGAGTCTTTGGATGAACGTGCTGTATGTAGTGACAGAGAATCTCAGTATAAAATGGAAACAATTGCCTGCGTAACTCAAGGCAAAAGCTCACCTTTATCTCTATTATCTACACACTTGGAGTAGGAGAGAGGCAGTGAATTACCAAGACAATTGCATTATTTCTTCAACTCATTGAGCCTTCATACTCAACTACAAAGAGTTTCTTATTATTATTTTTTTTTTACAAATAGTTCAATTTCTAAACTAAATTGAAATAAATAACAAAACCAATGAAAGCATTATCATTCAAATAAAGATTTGATGACCCAAAGAAATGTATTCCTTCTATAGCAAAATGATAGCAGTTAACTCTTGCATTACTATTATATTATGATGTCACTTAATTGATATTCAAAAACATGCAAACCCATGCTACTTTCCCATAAACTGAAGTGGAAAATGTTGAAATGGAGAACAACAACCAGAATGCATAAATAAAATATGAAAAGTTTTGTCATGTTCTATTAGGGGTTTTCATGTTAGCATCCTATTATATTAGTATTTGTTTTCACTAATATGATATGAAAATTGCTGGAATGATTACATAGTCATATCTTGTTAGGCAACTCAAATTCTAAAATTATATGATTCTAATGTAGAATGAAAGAAAATTGTTAATATTATCAAAAGTTTCTAATGTGATATGAAGGCTTATTTGGAAAAAAAAACAGTTTAAGTTATTTTGGTGTGATTTCTTGGAAATAGTTTCTTTATAGGAACCAGGTGGTGACAAAGAAAGAGAAATTGGGCTTGAGAACATCACTGCTGAACTGGCTATGTAAATGGAAAATATTTCTCTCAGGTAAGTAATATACTGTATGAAATTTTTTAAATCCATTCTAAACAATTATGAATATTAATTAGCAGAGTTGAGATCTTTTTTATTTAGTACAGGCCTAGATAGCTATAGTCATTTAGATTTTTGTATAAGGAGAGCCACTATTAATAATATTTGTTTCCATAAATTGCTTTCATGGGAAAGTTACTATTAATGTGAGGTCGCTAAAGAATTTGAAAGCATAACTTTGTTTTGCTTTGAATTTATTGCTAAACAATACAGCTTGACATATATTTTGTGGCAATAAATGTAGGGAGTTGCATAAGTTAAGGGAACAGTTCTTTAGTGTTTACTAAAAAACTGTTACACTTCTTAAATGTGATGATATATCATTCAATAATCTACTTTATAAAATAATTTTGGGTTAAACCAAAAGCTCTCTTTCAATGTGGGAATAAGGATGTTACTTTGGGGTATCATAAGTAATGTACCTATTATAACTTTGAAGTCAAAGTAGACTTCTTTATCAAAACTTGTTTCTTGCAGAAGCCTGGCAAAAGAATCAAGTTGAGAGCAGAAAGAAATGTTTAAAAAACAAAAAACAAAAAAAACCACAATAGATTGTAAAGGATGTTACTTACTTTAAAAAAAAAAACTATTTCAAAATTCTGTAAGATTCTCTAAAATATTATATTCGAATGGACTGCCACATTTTAATATTTATCTTAATGCAACATTTTATACACTGAAGAAATCTTTTTTCTTAAAGATGACATTATCAACAGTTTACAAAATGATTATGATTGCCTGAAGGGCTTGGCTTAGGAAATCTCATCCTGACATATATTACTTTACAGAAAAATAAATTTATCTCAATTGGCTCTTAATGTCAGCTGAAAAGGGGAACCATTTAAAATTAGCTGCCAGACACAAAAATGATCTTAGTTGAAATTAAAATATGTTTTCTAAAAAAGGCAAAGTGACAAAACTGACTTTGGGATAGAGCAACTTTTTAATACATTATATTTTATCTTAAATGTGGTACAGATTGTGTTTGTCAGAACCAGACTATTCCCATCTCCTTCTCTTTCAGTCCTCCACTCCAAGGGCTCAACCCCATGCTCTAATTCTTCAAATGATTTGGGATAAGAACTATTCTAATGTAAACTTCCACAGGGCCATTTGGAGCTCTGTGCAGAATCAATAAAATAAATTAGCTGAAGTAACAGCTGAACTAATCATGAGAATGTTTAAAATGATAAGAACTTGAATTACAGTTTTTCTAAGTGCCAATGGATTTAACTAACTACCATATGCTGTTCCATTTTGAGCAGCCAGGTCTAGTTATCAAGTCGCCTGTTGTCCAAGGTGAAGAAAGTCACGTGGAAGAGTTTCTGGGGCTAGTAATAAAAATTAGAAGATCTATAACACTTTGTGATCCCTTTCCAACACACTGTATAATCAAAAGATCAGATTTATCTTGAAACAAGAAAGAGAAAGTATTCCATTAAAAGAAAAACAAAAACTGTAGCTTCACTATATATCTTCCATAAAGAATGGATTTTCCTATATCGATATCACTAGAGTTTTTAAATTTCATTCTTATTTATGCTCTAATTAATCAAGATAACATAACCCATCCTAAAGTTAAGCTTTATCTAGACAACTTTTCTAATGTTTTCATTAACTTTCTTTAAATTGCCAGCATGGTGAAGATGTAATGTGTCACCTAGGCCCTTGTCTTTATTTCAGTCTGTAGTGGTGGAAGTCACAAAACTTACACACCGTATTATCCACTGCAATGAGAATACAGCTAGCCCCAAATCAAATGCTTTTCTTTCCTCAAAGCCTCAACAATGTTGCCCTCCCCCTCTATAAATTAGCAGTGTGTAGAAGGAGACTTGTCCACATTCTATAGATTATTTTAAGGAAAAGCTCCATCATCCATAATACATTTGGGCTTCTTTCTAGTTGAAGAGTTATAATTTTTTTTATTGATGGGTTATGAATATTGACACAGGAGATATTCATTGTTTATTGAAGGCTTGTTTACATAAAAGATCTTCACAGGCTACCCCCTAAGTCTAGAGGTCCTAAACCAGTGTCAGGGAGCTGTCTGGGTATTTTTTCCCACGTATTGCACTGCCATTCTACCAACAATAGAGGCCCATTAACGTTTGGCCCTTCAAGTTACTGCAGCCCAAGCCTCAGTGGCAGGACGTCTGCCCAATATGTAAAATAACAGAATGAATGGATTCCTTGGAAACAATGATAACAAGACCTGGCTGAGCTAACTGTGACAGCATGTGGTAATTTTCCAGCCCGCTGGCCCTGTAAAGGAAACTGGAACACAAAGCATAGACTGCGGGGCGGGCCGTCCTGAATAGCTGCAAACAAGTGCAGAATATCTGATGATGTCATACACACAGTTTGACAGATGGGGCTGGACAATTTTTCCCCCTTTAAACGTGTTCTTAACTATTTGTATTCCACTGGCTTCTCATTTGGGAAGTTCAATCCTGTAATCACCTGCTTGAAAGACTAAACAAACCTTAACTGTCATGTGCTTGATTCAAGTACCACTAGTTTTATGAAGAAAAATGATATCCATTATTAGTGGCTGAATGCTGAGGGGAGCAGTGGGGGAGAGGGTGTTGCTGTGGATTAATGCATCATCTCTGCTTTCAGCTGTGGGCCAGGTTTTGAGTCTAGCTCTGACTGAATCCTGCCATACACTTTGAATAGCATAATGAAGTATTGTTATTGCCTCAGTCTAGTCATTACATCAGGGAAACAGACATCTAAAGTTATCAAAACTGATTACTAGCTGAGCTTTTGTGTCCATAAAATAAATGCATTAAAAAGAAGGCTTTTTTGTTGTTGTTCTTATGGGTGTTCTATCAAGGTTGGATGTTTTAGTGTTTATAGCATTATGTGTCACTGTGTGTAAGTTCGTGTCAGGGTATATCCATAGTCAGCACTCTCCCAAAACATGCCCGTATGTGGATCTGCATGTGTGTGTGTGTTTAAGCTGGTGCATGGGAGACAGAGAAAATGAAGATTGACAACATTTATAAAAATGAGACACAACTCAATTAAAATTCACCAAAAATAGTAAATGAACCGGTGTACTCAGTTTAATTGTAATGACACAAGACTGTCTTTTTCTACCCTTCAAATAAGTAGCTGCTTTAGATCTCACATGTCTTCACCATTTTATTCATTTGGTTCTTTTTATTTACTTTTTAAAGAATTTATGTAAATATATGTAGGCTACAAAATAGGTCTCAGATACAGCCTGATTCTGTAATCTTTTCATCAAATAGCTAACCAAAGAGGGATAGCCAAAGGATTCTGTTTATGGAGAGGTGATATCTGTTCCACAGAAAAGCATGGTGCACTGCCTAGCCTATAGACACAAGAATAAAAGAAATAACATAAAAATAAAAATTAATGATTAAGTTTTACAAAACATCTTTTCAACTAGGAGAGCACCACACCCTAAACTACGGTCTTTAGATTTTCCCAGATTATATAAGGTTTACAGAAGCTATCCCAAACTTACCTTCCCCTGTCTTAACTAACATAGTTGTTGAGTAGGAAAATAAAAAGATGATACATGTAAGCAAGGGGAATTCTCGCTTTCACCCTTGAAGAATTGCTACTCTCCACTTACCTTTACCCACAACATCCACCAACGTCTTTTAGATGTGAAGAGAAAACATATCCCTGATATCATCTACCATTTACCAGTTCACCTAGACATAATCAAACTATGCTTTGGTCATCTTTCATGCATTCATTCAATATATATCTTTATTCTGTGCAAAGACTCCAACTGGGATTGTGTTATCTCGTTAAATTCGGTGTAGGAAGAATTTTTGCACAATGCACATTTGCACCAGTGGCTGCTTCTCAACAGAAGAGTTGTGGTTAACAAGGAGCCAAAATCATCTATTCTTAGATTATACCTAAATTTGAGGGACTTGTAACTACCATAACTTATAATGAATGAGAAGCTCATCACAGGGCAGGTTGTTTATGAAGAGGAATTTGTCCCTGCTTCCCACATTTTCTGCTAACTAGCACCAAGAGCATCCCTCTACATGTTTACACCAGATGGAGGTTCCCAACTGTTACTGAAAGTCAAATTATTTTATTAGTAGCTGTGGTGCTTACATCTCTATAGGACTTAAGATGAGAGGAATGAAAAAGAAAAAAAAGGTGAGGATAGGTAAGAAGAGTTTTCAATGATCACATGTCATAATCTGAAACCATCCACAAGCTGTTCTTTGAGACTTGCTTTGGATCCCTCTATGTCAGCGGCCTAGGTGGGGCATTGTTAGAAGGCCTTGAGAGGATAGCCAAGGAGTTTAGTTGAGGAACAGTGTGATACTAGGTAGGAAGCAAAGACAAAATCCCAAGTTCCCACTGCTAACAATGAGTTAAAAGTGTGTTAATACATTAGCTTTCTCAAGTCCTCATCTGACCAAAGAACCAAACAAACTACTGAGGTTAATAAAAATAATAGCAGCTAGAATAAGAATCAAGATAATATTTCATAATGACTACAACCTAGCAGGACTTTTCAAAGAAATTGATAGATGATGTTTCCACACATATTTAGTACAACTTGTAAAAACATAAGGAAGGATAATATCATATTAAGCCAAACCAAGGATCATCCACAGTTGAATATCCTAGAGGTATTCTATGAAACACCAAAACAAATAGGTGTTCTACTGTCATTCAAGTTCACACCTCCAGAAGTAATTTATTTATGCAGATATGTCATATTCCTTAAAAATCAATTATAGGTATACCAGAATTTAACCTAGAGGTTTCATGAATCTGCTGAGAATTTAAGCCTATCATCACTTCTGGGAGTAACAAGATTTGTAGCTATACTGGCCACTTCGCAAAACCATGCTTTGTATGTATCTGAAAATTGTAATTCAGTTCAACTAAATAAAAATTTACTAAGAATTTACCTACTGAATAGTACAATGCAAAAACCAGTAGAAATACAAAGGTGGACAAGGAGCCCACAAAAGCGTCTGCAACTATCATGGAGGAAGGGATATGTTGTGGAGAAGTATATATGCTATACATAGAGTCTTTTAAAAAGTCCCTTAAGGAGTGCTGAGGCTTAGGGAATCTATCCATACTAACCCTAAAAATGTTACATTACAACTCTTGAACTTGGATCAAGATGTCATGCATTTGTAGAGCCTTCATCGTTCTAGACTGAAGTTGTCTTTTAGTTGATCTGCCTTCAGAAAGCACCTTTCAAGTCTCTCATCATTTCAGAGGCTTTTCTCTGAACACTCTCTAGTTTCATGACTTATTTCTCACTTTCCATAAAGCATGTTTAAGTGTAAATGGACTTTTGAACTTGGTTTGTAAAAATAAGATGGAACACTCAGCCAGGTACAAGTCCAAAGTAATGTAGACCAAAACTTTGCATTAAAACAACCACATAATTAAAACGAATTTTTAATGTCCATTGCTCCTATACAACACTTCAAGAAAAGGTGCAATTAGAGACAGAGATTTGAAGATAGGAGCAAGGAGCTTCGTGCATTTTTATCAATTGCTTAGCAAAAGCATTGGTAAAGAATAAAATCTATCATAATATCTAATTCTGCTATTACTCTTTAACTGTAGTAAAGGTACATCATGCCATAAGTATTAAGAGACTTGGTTTGGGCTACAGCAGATGTGTTTTGTCTTTTTCTAAATGTGATGTTGAGAAAATCACCGGTCCTTTCTGCACCCTCTCTCTTTATTGTTAGAATAGAAAATATATCTATGCCACAGAGCTCTTGATTAAGGAACTAGAATCTAACAAGCTTAATAAATCTATAGCCTACTATTATTAACCACAATAAATGTAATAAAATAAAGGCTCTCCTTTCCTTAATTGTGAAGTAAAAATTTTTGTGTTTTGTGTGAGCTTTATAGTTTCTTTTAGCTCTGAAATCCTATGTCTTTGTAAAGCAGAAGTCTATAGTTAAACAAGATAGCAAACACCATCTTTCACCTATTTACTTAGAAACGGAGGCATAACTTGAAAGACAAAAAAGCAGCAGCAGGCAGAACTGTGGAGAGGTGTCTCTCACAGTCCAAGTCTCACACTTCACTCTAGCTCTATTCCGTGCTCATTTAATGACCCCAAGCAAGTCAGGGAACCTTTTTGAAACTATTCATGGAAAGGGATTATTAATGCCTACCTCAATATGAAAGCCCTTTGTGAACTTCAAAGTGCTGTAACATCGTCAGTTATTATCATCTGAGAATACTTGGGAAGGTTTATTTGTAATGTCCATATCACACCCATAACCCTTCAGCTTCTAGAGAGGTGTTTCAGCATTTCCGTTGCCATATCTATTAAAGCTGAAAGTCAGTAAGGATCAACTTTTAAAATATCTTTATTTAAAAGATTTATTTAAATTTTTTAAACGTCATCCAAAAATCTCTGGAAATTTCTTCTTTGAAGAGTTTAATTACAATTTTTATTTACTCATTTTATTAAATGTTATGTCTTTGGTAAAATCTGCTTTCTGACTGGACTCATCAAGTTCATTATATATTCAGGTCTATTTCTGAAATTAGAATAAGTACAGAGATAATCTATTTCAGTTAAAGATGTTGTGCTAAAAATATTCTTGAAATCAATTCACCGATATTCATTAAATCCCTCCTAAAAGAATACCTTTGAGATAGAGGCTGTAATAAATATGAAATAAATTAAGATGAAGTCACCAACCTCAAGACACTGACAAAACTGGTAGAGTATAAAACAGGTACACAAATGATTTTTATGGAGGATAAGATAAATGCTTTATGAGAAATAAAAATGAAATATTATGAGAGAATCAAAAAAGGAAAAAAATGTACCTTACTTGGAAAATAGTTCCATTTGCAATTAGAAAAGTTCTCTTCAGGACAGGCCTGCCAATAACTTGCAAATTAAAGACCTGAAAAGATTATAATTGTAATGCAGGATGACCCATTTAAAGAACTCCCACTTAATATGCTTTCAACAGTAATAAGATAAAGAATACATAGTTCAACCACATATAAATAAATCTCTTTTGAATGACACAAAGGACTTTTATTGCTTTTTTTTTTTTTTTCCTAAAAATGGGTCACTCAAATAGAATCACAATACCTTTTAAAAAAAAGATAAATTCAAAGAGATGATATAAACTTCCTAGGTAAAAATAATCTTTTTTTATTTGTATTAGTGGAAACTATATATTGTCCCATGTAGTGCCCTGTGGCATATTTATGGCTGCGTTAACTCTTTCAAAGTCATCAGGGTTATGCAGACCTCAGGGAGGGAGACGGCTCCCAAAGAAGCCTCTTTCCAGGGTATCTTTCTGTGGAGACTAGTGCCCTCTTTAAAGGCTAGGGTCCCTCATCCCATCCCTCTGCCCTCCCCCAGTCTGAGTCTGGGTACCATTAGTGCACTGGAGCAGTAATTTCACTAAATTGTACCTTACTGGCCCCCTATTACGAAAGGAAGTGTGAATGCTGCCAAAGCCCTTTCCTAACTGGCAATGGAATCACAGGTCAGAAAACATCTTTAGCAAGCATAAATTATTAGGCTCACTATAAAAGAGAGCTGACAGATGAAACAGGCATTTTCATGAGTGAACAATACAGCTTCAATTCAAAGACTACTGATTGGGTGTTCAGCCTTCCAGCATAAACAGCTATTCAAATTTTAAACTGTAACCAAGTGAATAAAGAGAAGGAATGCCAGGGCCACCTCGGGTTCTTCAGAACGATTCAACAAGAGATGTGATATAAATAAAATGTCAACCTATAGGTTGAGTATTTCTTCATCTTCCCAAGGGTGCTTCACAGCTCATGAAACAGAAGGGCAGTGTTTCAGACTATAGGCCGCTCCAGAAACCTGAAGGGCCAAGTTCCCCCACTGGTTGTCCCAGAGCCTCTCTAGGAGATGGTCACTGAGCACATCAGCCTCCCTCTCCTCCCACCCTGTCTGTCTGAGTCGTTCCCAGCCTCCCCTTTTGTAAGATGTTATCTGTATTCATGGGGTGAGGCTATTGGGGATGAAGTCACAAACATGTAATTATAAACCTTGTAACAATGGAAAGCATTCTACTCATAAGAGAAGTAGACACTGTCGGTTTCTCGCTGAGATGCTACAAAGGAAGAGTGCCTCCCTGAGATAAAACTATATGTAATTAACAAACATGAAAAGCATTTATCTCTATGTTTTGCCAAAAGACACAAATCCCAGATGTTTAAAGCCTGCTAACATTTCTTGGGAGAATATGATAAGAACCTAAGACCATCTGCAATCTTCGGTTGTATGTAAATCTCTGATTAAAATACAGGCATGTAGCTGAATGTATCTAGTGACAGGAGACACATGAGTGCTCAGTGCTTGCTTAAAGAGAATGCTTCGCTATTTTACCCACTGAGTACATTATCTAACAATGCCAATATATTGGACACTTCCATGTGGGGCTTAAATTGTATCCCCTTGAGTTTTAGAAGGTCACAAGAAGCTATTTTAGGCATAAATAACAAAGGAAGTGATCTGTAATTTCTTCCCTGAGCGACCTCGCGCCTGTGCCTTCTGAAAGACCTACAAGCTGGGCGCTGTGCCCCCAACCCTTGCCCTTATAGGGTCAGTTTATGTCTCTTTTCCTACACAAAGAGGCACCTGTTATCACAGAACACTTGCGTGTCGGCAGTTGCTTCTGAGTTAATTTTCCAGTACTTTCCACTGTAAGCTGAGAATTCTTCCAATAGTGATGATATCTATCCCTAGAGCTCCCAGGTCAGTGGAGACCTCTGATTGTTTTTAATGAATGGAGTCCACAAACAGCTCTGGTTACATTCAAGATCTAGTCAAAGGAAGTTAAATTAAAATTTACTTTTTTTATCTTGATATGTTTGCATCAGATAATAATTGTGAAAAATGTGCTGGAGGCCCAAAAGTCACTGTTAAAAATATGTTTTGAGATGATGTTTCTTTACATTGATTTGAATTACAAAAACAAATGGTCCTGTCTGCTGTGAACTACTGCTTTCTAACTTCCATTCTTCCTGGAGTATAGAACTGGTAACATTGTTTTTAGATACTAAGGAGAAAGTCCATAATTTACTAATAAACAAGGAGTTCTGCTGCTGAAAACTACCCTAAAATGTGCCATTAAAAATGAGGGACTTTAAGAAGGAGAAAATTGCACATGTGTGCAATTAGATATGACTTTGATAACCCATGACCTCAGGTTGAGTTGTCATTCATTTAGCATCCTGCCCATAGCTACAGTTTAAATAATGGTCTATGTGACCCGTATGATTTAAGAAAGAGTAGGTCCATACAAAGGCGAGCGCTATTATAAAGAAACCACAATATGTTTGAGAGTCTTTTGTTATTTAAAGTACCTCTGCAAAGGTGGAACCTCAGGCATTGCTGTGTGATAATGCTGTCTGAAAACGATGTCTCACGCAACCTGCAACCAACTGGAATATGTTAAGTCTGATGCTTACCCTCAATCCAGTTGTGGGTTGTTGACATGTGGTTATATTGATGACCAATTATTAGTTTCTCACAGCGGCATTTCAGGATTCAAGTTGACTTAATTTTCTATACTCTAATCCAGTTGATTTTGTTTTTTAACACAGTGCATATGAATAGAAACTTTCTTCTCTTACTCTAGTAGGAGTGTGCTTTATTAAATTTTTCTCTGCCCTAATGTATCTATGTGAAGCAAGTCCATATTAATCTAGATCCAGAGAATTTTCAGAGAAAATCTATACATATCATCCATTGATTGCTTTAACGCGGATCTTTTTAGGCAAATCAATTACAGTGAATTTTGTAACTAAATGTAATCTTAATAGTAAAATCCTCAATAAAATAAAAGTAACCTTCATACCTGTCATGTTTACCCTGCAAATCCTAAAACATTTGCATCTACTCTAGATAAATGCCGTCCATGAGATTTTGAACATCCATTGTACCGTGGGTACTTCTTTTTCTTCTTCCTCTTCTTTTTTTTTTTTTTTTTTTTTTTTTTTTTTTTTAAGAGATGAGGGCTTACTTTGTTGCCCAGGCTGGAGTGCAGTGTCTTTTCACAGGTGCAATCATGACTCACTATCACCTTGAACTCCTGGGCTCAAGCAATCCTTCTGCCCCAGCTTTCTGAGTAGCAAGGGTTACAGGTGCATGCCACCATGCCCAGCATACTTCCTTATCATAATAGTCATCATCTTTCTGTTACATGTATTCAGTATCAGTCTTTTCTCTTCATTAATGGTCCTTAACTCTGCGTGAACATTAAAAAATTCTGAGAGCTTTTCCAAAACACTCATGACCAAGAAAATAAAACTGAATCTTCATGTGTCTGCATATTGGGGGTGGGCATAGGGGAGACTTATGGTGTGGTTATTAATTTTTTTAACTTCCCAGATGATTCTAATGCTAAGCTAGAGAAAATTTTAAGCTAGAGACAAAACCCACTGTCCCAGGTTGGTAGGTCTATCAAGGGCAGGACAATTTCTATATATTGTTGTCTGGAAAATAATAGTACTCAATAGTCACATCACTATTGTCATGTGCAACACGCAGTTTTGTCAACAAAGACCACACAGGAATTTCAGAGACCTCTCATCTATCAAGGTAACCTTGGACAATTGGCCTCTGAGTGTTATTTCCAATGAAACAGAAGTTGATGTAACTGTGACGTTCATTCAGGCCTATCTAAGTTTAAGTTGTGACCTTGTGGAGGACAGCAGCTGCTGAATGCTACCTTAAACACTCTTACTACAATCTCCCTACCCCTGGAGTACACAGGGAGTGTAAACTGATGTTCCCCTTCCCATACCTTGCCTACCTTTTCCGGTCCATGAGCATGGAATCATGCATGAATAGAACTTGTTGCATTAGCAAGAAGAATATTGACCTTTTCATTCCCTTATATTAAAAGATGGTGAAACATAAAATTGCTATTTCCAGCTAGAATATAAAGACATGTGGATATCTACAAAGAGTGATATTCTTGGTGCATCTAGGTTATAGGTCTAGCTCTAATCGAAGCACTAAGGGAGATGTCAATGAAGAACAGTATCTGTTTACCTTAATACCAAAATCAGGACTCCATATCTGAATTTAACTTATCTTTTTAAATCAATTTACATCTTAGTTATTACCACCTATTGGATTATTGACCTCTCTAAATGTGTCTTCCTCTTCCAGGCTTCAAGGGGAGTTCTCTTCAATCAGCACTGTGGGATTCAGAAAACAGCCTTGTACTTTCTCAATAGAAACCATCGGTGACATGAGTGACTTCAGGCAGGTATCTGCTCTGCCTCCTTCTTTCTAGATGAAAGAGTCCAAGCTTTCCAATCTATCTTCAGAGGATAGTACCCCCAGTCTCTTGAGCATCTCAGTTCTGTTCTCTAGACAACTACATTGAATTGGGTGTATAGAATTCAGAGGCAATTTAAGTGGTTTCTCCCAGTTTTATGCTTTTTCCACCATACTTTTTTCCTAAGTAAAACTTTAGTTCTAATTATGGAATCATTTGAGTGGCTCTTTTTTATTTCTCCCCAAACCCTTGATTTCTCCTTGAATCTCTTTTGTGTCTGTCAGTCGGCTGACGTTTCCCGAGCATCCAAGTCTGTGCTTTGTAAATTTTGCCAGTTTCTTGGAATCATTTTACTTTTCAGGGCTTTCTCTTTATTTTATCCTTTTACAGTTCCTGTCTCTCCTCACTTCATAAATATGTCTTCCAACCCCTCTTTCCCTCCTACTATTTCCTGGAGGAATTAATGAATATCTATATACTTCCTTTGTTAGTCTTCCAGCCTCATGCCTACTTCTCACCCCTGCCATAGCTACATATCTCCCGAAGTAAATTGGATTACTCACTGCATCTAATTGTCATTGACAGACATTCAAGTTCATATCCCCTCAAGCCTGTTTTAATTTATTAGCTTGAATTTTAACTTTTAGGATTCTATTTGACAAAGAACATATTTAAATCCTTATTGATGATAATAATCCTAATCATAACTCCCACTTAAAGCATATTTCATTCATGAAGTATGTGCATTTTCTAAATAAAAGAAAACGCATTAATCCTCTTAACCCTCCAGTGAGCCAAAGAAAAAGTATAATTATTCCCATTTTGCATATGAAATCACTGAGGTAAAACAATGCATATTTCCCCAGTGGCAAAACAGAGCAGGAAGGAAATGAATGCCTGACTCCCAGTTATCTGCCAGGCTATGAAGAAAAACTTCTTAAACTCAAGAAAATTCAGATACTCCTTTGTGCCAATGACTTACCATTGCCTCTCTGAAATGATTATAGTGAATATTTATTCAAGAAATTCTGAGACAGCTCATGTATGTCATGCTACCTCGAGGAAGAAATGTCAAATGACTGGGAATAAAAGAAATGCCACGAAGAACATGACCCACGGAGGCGATTAATATGGAGTTTATCCATTGAGATATAAAATTTAAATGGAAATCTTTGACTTAATGCAAGATGAAGATGAAGAATCCCTGGAGAGACTTCTAAGACCCGAAATAGTGTCTTTTCATAGTTTAGTGACCTGATTGAACTTTCTTTCACCCTCCTTGTCCTTGTACAGTGCTGCCCCTGCCTTGGGAGGCTATGTCACAACAGGAGCAATTTTTTAAAAATCGCTCTTAATTTCTTCCCCACAGAATATTTGTGGGGGGGTGGGGGCGCAGGTCAGGAGGCATTGGTAATGATTTTTCTTTTTCTTTTTTCTTTCTTTTTTTTTATTAGACAGAGTCTCACTCTGTCACCCAGATTGGAGCGCAGTGGTGTGATTTCGGCTCACTGCAACCTCAGTTCCCCGAGTTCAACCGATTCTCCTGCCTCAGCCTCCCAAGTAGCTGGGATTACAGGCATGTAACCCACGCTTGGCTAATTTTTGTATTTTTAGTAGGGACAGGGTTTCGCCATGTTGGCAGGCTGATCTCAAACTCCTGACCTCAAGTGATCCACCCGCCTCAGCCTCCCAAAATCCTGGGATTACAGGCATGAGCCACCAAGCCCGACTGATTTTTCAATAAGATCTGTGACATCACAGGTACAATAAGTGTAGAATTGATGGAGTGAGGAAAAACAAGGAAAAAACACAAATTGAAACTTTAGGTTTAAACAGTTTTGATATAGTCTATAGCTATTACAACACTTAACATATAAGCAAAAAGCCTATGGAAAAATTTCTTGATTCAGGTCAAATTCACAATTGATTTCTATCTCTTGCTTGATGGATCAATTTAATGACAGTAAGTAGGTTTTTTGTTTGTTTGTTCGTCTGTCTGTTTTTGCATGAACCAGTTGATTCTCCTCCTGTTAAGGTAACTGGTTCAATTCAACTAGAATTTCCTCACATCCAGACACCTGGTCATAGCATCTGATTTGCTTATGGTTCATGAAGATTAATAGGCCATCCACAGCAGTAGTTTGTCTCTGTTGCAATTCTTATTTCCCGTATTATTATTATTATTATTCACTCTTAGGTATCAGTGGAGTACTTGAAATCTTTTTTTTTTCTCACTTCCAGGAGAAATTCACCTCACCTTTAACTTTCTGTCTACTACTATCCTTAAAACCATAACCATAGTCAATTCTTGCAAAGGATTAAAGGGAACTTTGAGGGGGCCTTCCTCCCATGTCTCACACATTTCTTGCATAAATCAAGATGCTATTCTCCTGAGTTCCTGTCAGTTTGCTTATGAGGATCCATTAATAAAAACTCAGATAGTCAGGAAAACATAATATTGCTGGACCTTTCTAAAAAACTATGATCCTCTTTAATAAATTCAAGAGAGCTAGATGAGGAGACAAAATTTTTAGGTCAAAAGAGAAATGTCTGTGTTTGGAGATTTGGGAGTGAAATATAGCCATAAGAGATTCTTTTGAGTCTCTAAAGCTTCAAGTGCATAATAAGAGTATTAAATAGATCAATTGATTCCATTTCCTGACTCCTTATCCTGTTTTGAGAACTCTTAAAAAAAATCCTTTGGTCCTAATAACTATTCTGCGTACCATAATACCTTTAAGAGATATTAATAAGAGTCCTCTTTAGAACTGGATGGGTTGGGATGATGGAAGGAAAAAGAGTCAGGTTCATTGTGCATATTCATATTATGCAAACATGTGTACATCTCTGTTGTGAAGAAAGGATGAAAAGGAAGAAGAGGAAATTGGAGAATTATTTTTGCGTGCGTATGACAGGGTACCATTTCATTATTTTTATATTGAGATATCATCTGACCTCCATCCCAAATGTAGGCACTCATAGCTTTTTGCTATGAACATAGAAAACCATTAGTGCTGACAGGCTGATCATATTCTCAAAAGGTCAAGATCTGCTGTAATAGTGCTTTTTCTTCATCATTTGTCATTTTTGTGGGGTCTTTTTAACTTCGGTGTCAACATATGTGTTCTTCACATCTAGGTTGACATCCTGACTTCAAAAGCATGTTTTTATCCCTTTGCTTCAAATGCATGTAATAAAATATCCTATTTTTTAATAATTAAAAATAATTTTATGAAGAGAAATAAAAAACAATTTTATGAAATATCTGTAATGTTGGGAATGCATCAATATACTGTTTTTCTTTGATGTCTGTTTAGACTTTCTCTCCAAATTTGGTGAAGTAAAAATGGCAGGTATCACTACTCTTTGATGAGGCAAAAATGGAAAGGTATCATTAATTTCTCTTAAGAGGTAGAGCCACGCAGAGGACTGACTCAGAGTCATCTGAGAATGAAAGTTAACTGTTCTCATTCTCAGTTAATGCTATCTTAATTAGAATCAATGCCTGAGGAGTTTAACGTTGAAGCATAGGTCAGTATAGTTCAAGTTGTGCTATGCCTCTTCCTCCAGTTTTGGCTCTAGGAAAGCAGATGGATGAAAGTAAAAGAATGGACTTGATGTCTGATTGAATTGAGAACCAGAGATTAAGAAGGAGGAATCAACTACCTTTCTTCTGTACCTTTCCCCCAACTCACCCACTGCTCTTGGCTTTCATTACTTCTATCCCAAACCTTCTGTTTGCCCCATTTCCCAACAATGCCTTTTTTGTCTTATTTCTATTTTTTTTTTTTTTTGAGATCCAGTCTCGCTGGAGTATAGTGGCACCATCTCGGCTCACTACAAGCTCTGTCTTCCGGGTTCACGCCATTCTCTTGCCTCAGCCTCCCGAATAACTGGGACTACAGGTGCCCACCACCACGCCAGGCTAATTTTTTTGTGTTTTTAGTAGAGACGGGTTTCACCATGTTAGCCACGGTGGTCTCGATCTCCTGACCTTGTGATCCGCCCACCTTGGCCTCCCAAAGTGCTGGGATTACAGGTGTGAGTCACCATGCCCGGCCCCTTTTTTGTCTTATTTCTAATCCTCAACTTGTCCACTTAGATCATTGCAAATATTCATAGTACAATTAAAACCTATCTTCTAGTCACTAATGGAGTGGAAACGTATTTGTATAAAGTTTGAAGAGCTTCCTGAGAAAGAACTTGACTTCTCCCGAGTCACTGATAGGCGATTCCCAGGGAAATGTGGCTTTATTCCCTCATGGCACACAGGAGGAGGATGTTGCAAAGAAGCTGATGCCACCTGACAGCAATGGTCTCACAGGCTACTGAGAAGCACAGATTGGAGCCTGAGCTTTATCAGACAGCAGCTGTGATAGTGGCATGTTTTAAAAGTGTATTGCAAATTTCACGTAAGTGGTCTTTAAAATAATTTAAAAGCCTCCTTGGCTTTCACAGACTTTTAATTAAGAAAGAATACCTCTTCTTTAAAAATTAAAGCAATATTGTCTATTTTATATATCTGAAGGTAGATAGGAAATTACAGCCACTTTTTAAAAATCTGTAGTTGATTACGTTGTTTCCAAATTTAATAGGCTACTATTAATCATTAGCTTCCTTTAAAAAAGAAACTGGTCAGTTTGGCACCTCACAACTGAATGAATAAAATATGAATTAAATGATGCTACCTTTGAGCACATTCCCACTCAAAGTCAGCTTTCTTATAAGAGTATTCATCTTATACTTTCCAGTTAGCAAATGAAAGGGCAGTGATAATGGAAGAAATGTATATTCTGGAACCTCACACAAAAATTAGAAAAATAACCATCTTCCCTGTTAACTGCAGAAGAAAAACACTAAGCTTCTACTTCCTTAGCTGTCCTCTTGCAGAGGGAATTTCCAGATCTAGACTGATCCACAATTGAGAAGGATCACCAAGGAAGAGCACAGAATCATAAACACAGCAGAAACTTTGAAAAGCCTTCACTCTCTTTCAACTTTCATGTAAATACTCTGAGAGATGAACATGAATTATGAGCTCTGAGGATTACTGGGGGTAATAATATCCACCTCTTTACCCCAGTGACTTTGTTCTTGCCAGAAATGAGGTCTAGAATTCCTAGAACATTATGTTTACATAATTATGGGGGCCTTCTTTAAGCAAAATACTACAGAATTACAAATAAAAATTAAGCCCAAGACACTGAGGTTCTAAAGCTTAAGCTTCATTAGCTTTATGATAAATTTGCCTCAGGTTCTTAAACATGTGTACAAGTTCTACTTCTGACAGGGAGTGCAGTGGGCCAGACAGAGTTTTCATATTATTAAGAGTGTGGAGAGGGTTTTTTCTGCCTGAAATTCCTATGATTGTCAGGAAGACAACATGGTTCCCCCATTATAAGGGTGAAGTCTAAAGCCAATGAATTCAACTTTTAAGGGAAATGAGTAGTGGGTCAAATATAAATACCTGAGTAGACTCATTTATTCCCATACTGTCTCTACAAAATACAGAGTTTCAAGAAGTCTGTAAAGCCAAGGAAAGGATAGTTCTGAAAGGGTATTTGGATTTTTTTTGTCAGTGATATGACCACATGTTTTATCCTTTTCTAGTGTACCAACCAGACACTCCAACGTGAAAGGGTGATTCCTGACATGCAAAAGAGTGCTATCTTCACACAAGGACTGCAGGAGCTCAACACCAGCAAGGAAGTCATCTCCTAGTGAGTAACTGCAAGTCTTTTCAGGGCATGACATACTCAAAAGCTAACTTAATCAATTCAAAATCACTCTATCTAAAATTTTCAACTAGAGTTGACTCATAGTTCAAAAGTCATGATAATATTCCCCAGAACTGGTATATATAGAGTATATTAAACTTCAGTCAAGATGAGATCAGTACCAGGGCACTATTTACAGAAAGAAAGATTTCTATTCATCAGAATTTGATAAGTTCCCTTGATGGCTCAGTGAAATTTGACATATCTGTGTTTTCAGTTCTTTCTTCCACACTTCCTGCCCCTGTGCTTCCTCTTAGGGGGGTATTTTACACAAAGTTCTCTTAATCTCTTACTCTGTCTCATGAAATAAATACTCAGTTTCAAAAATCCCACCTTCTATGGAAAGACTTTCATGCATGTTATTCCTTCTACGAAAATAAAATCACTCTACCATTTTCCAGATTTTTTCATGTACAGTGAAGAACATCCCAAAGCTGGAAGGAATCAATTCCAGGTATGGGTTTTTTAAAGAGGACTAGAGATGAAGAGAGTGAAATATTCCTCGAGATCATTACACAACTTCTTTGACTCCCATCGTCAGTGATTTGTCCTATTGTTTTTGTTGCTTTTTTTAAAAAATGAAAATGGTTTGTCTACCATTAAAAAAATGTGTTTGGTTGGTTGGTTTTGGACATAGTTTTTTTTGGAAATTGGGGAAATTGCCATTCCTCTTATGCCAGAATGTTGTTAGTTATCCCAAGTCATAAAGGACAAGATGCTATCAGATCCTGAAGACCCTAGTCTGCCCCAGTACTAGATAGCCTGGAGAGAGACAAGGATCTTCTTTGAAGAAAGGACATGGGGCATTAATGACTATATTTTTCTGGCAGGAAACCACTGGGACTTATGCTTTAAAAATATTCCTATCTTAACAAAGTCAAGGATAGAAAGGTACCTATTTCTAGTACCTCCATTGTCCAAAACTATTTCCAGCACCTCCATTGTCCAAAAGCTTCTGCACACTAAAGCTAAAATTCTGTTTTGCCATTGCTCTTGAAATAAATGCCAGGGAGGATTTTTGAACTGTATTCCAAGATTACTCTATTTAGCTGTTTCTGAAACAATAGCTGTCTTTTCCCACTCTGTTTAAGTTTGCAATTTTAACAACTTCACAATTTCCAAAGCTCCAAAATTTATTATTTTAATGATTCTAACCATCAAGTTTCATGTTTAGTTTTCCAAGTCACAACTCAGAAAATCATCAAGATACCATCCATGCAAATTCCATTTCCCAGCTTAAAATGGAAGTGTCATAATCAAATCTAAGACACTCTCATTCCTCTTGGAGGTCCCCAAACAAGCTATTCCTCTTAAGTAGGAGAGGGCTTAGAGGCCCCCAAGACCTTATGAACAAGTAGGAAGGTCTAACCAGATATTTCTGAATGAACTATTAGTGATCCCCTTGTAAAAACTCAAGTTGTGCCTCTTATGCATAAATAGCAAGATAGAATTTTAAACCACCAATTCTAGTTGGTTATTTGGTCAGCCCCCAACTCAATTATTTTTCTGCATACCATTCCAATTATGACACGTTCCATAAGCAGCATGTAATACTACCTTCTCTATGTTCTGTTACAGGCACTAAAGTAAACATTTTACATTTGTTATCTCATTCAATATTTACAAAAATCCCATTAGAATATATCATGATTCCCATTTCACAGATAAGGAAACTGATACATAGATTAAATAGTTCTTCAACCTTAAAAGTACGGTGGCAAAGCTGAATTTTACATATGCTTTTTAACTCTAAATCACCCTGCTTAGTACATAGTACATACCAAATATTTGAACTGAATACCTCTCAATCCTTCTTCTAGTTATCCTTTAAAACTCTTAGTTTATGGATCTCACTTCGTCAAGCAGCTAGAAATTTGTTGAGATCAAAGTTACTGTATTCTCTGTATCTAAAACACAGAAGGGACTCAACACCGGAATGAATGAATGAATGAGGTCTATATAAATCCATAATTAGTTGGTATTATTAATTTGCTAGGGGTGCCATAACAAAGTACCACAACCTGGGTGGCTTAAACAACAGAAATTTATTAGCCCACAGTTCTGGAGATTGGATATGCAAAATCAAGGTCTTGGCAGGGTTGGGTACTTTGAAGACTGTAAGAGAAGGAGTAAACAGTCCTCTCACCTTGGCTTGTAGACGGCCAACTTCTCTCTTTGGCTCTTCATGTTGTTCTCCCTCTGTGTGTATTTCTGTGTCCAAATTATCACTCTCATAAAAAATACTTGTCAGTTGTGAATTCAGCCTCCCCTAATGACCTGACTTTAACTTGATGACCTCTATAAAGACCTTATTTCCAAATAAAGTCACATGCTTTCTTTTCTTTTCTTTTTCTTTCCATCTTTATTTATTTATTTATTTATTTATTTATTTATTTATTTATTTGTTTGATACAGAGTCACTCTGTCATACAGGCTGAACTGCAGTGGTACAATCTTTGCTCACTGCAGCCTCCACCTCCCAGGCTCAAGCAATCCTCCTACCTTCACCTCCTGAGTAGCTGGGACCACAGATGCATGCGACCATGCCTGCTAATTGTTTTCATTTTTGCTAGAGATGAGGCTTCACCATGTTGCCCAGGCTGGTCTCAAACTCCTGAGCTCAAGTGATCCATCTATCTCAGCCTCCCAAAGTGCTGGAATTACAGGCATAAGCCACCGCGCCTGGCCGATAAGGTCACATTCTGAGGTACTGGGGGTTAGAACTTCTACATATGATTTTAGGGACAGGGGACATAATTCAACAGTGGGTATCAAAGATATTTTCTACCTGGAGCACAGCTGGCCATAATATAGTCCAGGTGTTTGAAGGACATCACCTGTTAAAGGCAGTGCCCAATGACAGATAGAGATTGCAAATGTGTGAACACAGCAAAAAGTCCAGGGAGATATGTGCAGAGCATTTGTGCTTCATAGATAGCCTAATCTCCCAGCAACAATCAAGCAATTAAATCTGCTGAAGGGTGGCTCTATTTATTTACAGTAGACTGTAACCCTTTAGCAGGCAACCTGAAGCACAGGAACATTTTAAGGCATCATTCTTGTAACCAGTCCTAAATCACCCCTTCTGTATTCAAGTTGGCTCCCCAGGTGTAATGGAAATAGTCATGAACACTTTCTGTCCTCCCCAATTACTTTCTGCATATCCTCATTTGTCTTGGAGAAATAAATTCCACTCACAGGGCAACATTATTTTTGGTGAATTCTGAGCTGAGAAGAGAAAATACGTCTATCCCTTGTGCTCAGCCACGACCTCTCTTAGGCCTCCTTGTGCCTGGAAAGTAGTGAATCTCACAGGACCATTTATTAGCCCTGCTATTCTAGGAAAGAATATCTTTTATCTGTCTTTAAAACTACACTTCTTGGTGGTAATGGTAAAATCTGCTTTCATGTTCCCTGAATTCCCACACCAATAAAAGAAAAAAGATACATGGGATTCCTATGCTTGGCTCCCAGGCTCAGCCAACCAGGTATTACACAGCAACAGAAGAACTGTCCCACCCACCTACAGCACCAGGCCTTCTCACACACACACAGCCTACGGCTCCTCTCTGTTCACACTGTGAAGAAAAGAGGCCACCAGGGATTTAAACCCTCTCTGCCCCTCTACTCACATGTTTTCTTCACTTGTGTCTTTAGAGAATATTAAGTCCACAGGCACATCCTCCTTCTGTAACAGTGGCCTAGAGGAGATTTTTAGAAGATCATCTTATCCAATCCCCCCAGTGGGACATCACATGTCTTATCTTTCACGTTTTCCTACTACGTGTTCCTCAAGCTGCAACCTTAAGGTTTCACATAATTTTGATCACGTCATCTCTTCCAGAAATTGATTTCATTCCCCAATCTGTTAAATTTTTCTCCAATCTTTCAAATCTTTCTTGTTTAAATTTAAATCCATTATTTCTATTCTTATGTTTGCTAACTAATGAGAATTATTTTTTCTCCTTTGGCAAACTCCCAAGGTATGTGTGTTATTGCATTCACATCTTTTTGTGTGTTTTCTCTCACGTTTGTAAAGGTTATCACAAATTTTGAAGAAAATCTTTTTTTAATTAAAATATATACACAATTTCATTCTTTCCCAGAAATGCCTTGCACATTTATTTTCTATAATATTTGTTTCTTTAGGAAAATGCAGAAGTAATAAGAAAGATGTTTCTCAGATACTGTTTAAAACTACAATCTATTATCAAAACTACTACTAAAAGTCCACTACTGAATGACTTCATAATTGAAGCAACTTAGCCAACACAGAGATTATTTGACTACCAAACAATTTTATAGGATGATATATTCCTTTAATATAATTCTAATTCCTTTAATTCTAATTCCTTTAATAAGTCACTATAATTCGATCTACCCCTCACCTGATACATGTTGAATAGAGAACAGTCACTCTCCACATTTCCCCCTTGTAAGTCGGCAGTGGTTTTAACAGACACAGAGAGGATTTAGTCACATTGCTTAAGAAATAATACAGTCAATTGACAGGTATTTACCAAGAATTTACTGTGGATGTAATACTGCTAGAGACAAATGAGGATATAACAAAAATATTTTTTTCTTTTCCTTTCACTTTAATAATCCCAATCTCCAGTGGCAGAAATGTCTCTGTCATCCTCTTCCTGATCTTTCAATTTCTTATCCAATTTCCCCCCATATCAATTATTATGTCAAATGACCACAGCCTAATCCATATGAGGATCTTCCTGGCAAAAGATAAACACTTTGTTTCTCCCTCAACACCCCCCCACACCATTGAATCTCCTGTTTTCTACCACCATGGAGTAAATTTCAAGTTACTCAACACTATCAATGCCCACCTCCCAACCTCACTCACTCCTGACCCAGGCCAGGCCTCTGTCCCTTTGTAAACACATTCACCTCCATAACCAGTCAGCTCCATGAACTACTTCAGCCACTTTCACCACTGCCCCCTAGACTCTATTGAGCACACAGAACTCCTAAACAGTAATTCCATATCAGCATTCTTCAAAAAGAGAACTCTTGGGGATACATAACAATTTTCCAAGGGATACACAACCAAATATAGTTTTAAGAGATTAGTTTTCCAGATACTCACCTTCCCTATATGTTTTTTACAAAATTGATCTGTCTGAGAATGGTTTTAGATGGGAGCCTTCGTGACAGTTTCCCCCCACCTCACCTTTTTCAATTTCACATTTGTTCTTTTCTCCTCTATATAGACACACAAACATACATACATAGTATATACATACATACATACATAGGTACTTAGGTAAATAGAAAATAAATAAAATCTCTCATTCCAAATTTAATATATCTTAGTGACTTGTAATATTGAAAACCTCCATGGTCCCAGAGGAAAAAAAAATTAAACTATGAGTACTAATGGCTTCTTTAACAAAAACTTCATAAATCATTGCTAGGCCTCATGTTTGTTAGATTGTTTTTATATTATATACATTTCTGTTAAGAGCAAAGTGTGGCATAGACATAGGGGATTTTGGCCTCTGTAGGGATGTAAGGGATGCACATGTTGCACACAATAAAGCAGAGAGAGTGATAATGAGTTTAAGAACCTCATGTCTCCCATCACTCTACTATTTACAAAAAGTACACCACTGTTAAAGGAGAACCTAAGAAAATAAAGCATAGAGTGTATGGGTAAGAGATTTTGAAAGCAGTGGAACTGTATTTTATTTAGGCAATAACTCCTAGTAAGACTCTGTGATCTGTCTATTCTAAAGTAACATTAAGAAGTGAGATATCAGGGAGTGTGTCTTAAGACATTTACATGAATCGATAAATGAGATCAGATTTGTCTGAAAGAAAGTAATTCTAACTTACCTAAATGGTTTAATAGTGAAAACTGGCTTTGCCTATTTGGTTATATGACAGATGTGTTCCATAATTTGAATGCTTTAATCTGTCATGCCAAATTTTGATGAAAATATATTTAAGGCAAATGATATAATAAATGCAATTTACCAGAAAATTTATGTATTGGCAAAGGTATAGAAATTAACAATGTTTCAATGTTCCCAAAAGTTTCCTAATATATCAGTTGTTTTTAAAAAGTGCCTCTAAATGAAAGAGAATCAGATGCAATTAATAGTCAATTGAAATTAATAGTCTTAGTGAAACCCTTTCATTAAGCTCACCAGAAATTTAGAAACTAAATAAATATAAAGGCTATTCTGCAAATTCTTTTATAATTCTTTGCTCTCAACAAAATTGAAGACAGATCATGATGAAAGAGTATTAAAAATGTTTTTTGGTGATACATTACTGTGGATTTTTGTTTCTACCACAAAAATGAATTCAAATAGTTGTGAGATATTGTTGTTAAAAATAAACCCCTTCCATTCTTATTCAAGGTTTCCAGTCCATTCCATTCCCACATTCATAGAGTAGAAATGGAATTGATATTGAGCCCTCTTTTATTCCAACTATGCATCCCCAAGAAAAGGCCTATCCAACTGATTTTAAAATGCATTTCTAAAAATCTCATGCTCAATAATTTTTTATAAAAATTTATAATACATTTCTATATTGCCAATTGTGTACAATTAAAGTCTTAAGGATAGCTTACTCTTCAACAAGTTTTTTTTAAGACTTACAGCATTCTGGTTGCTAAGTGATCAATCAATATTTTTATTTCAATTAGGATAAAATTCTATTAGAAAAATGAAATCAAAACATAGGCTCAATCAGTAAAAGTTATAGAAAAATGTTGTTAAAGAGGACCTTGTTTATAATTTTTATTTACTTACTTTTTATCAAAGTATAGCATCTAGTCAGCATATATTCAGAAAATTATAAAAATCTTAAGTGTAGCTCAATAAATTTCCATACAATGAACATGGAAAACACATGACATTTTTACAAAGTGAAGCTGTAAAACAGTACCCAGATTAAGATTACGAATGTTACCAGGACCCCAAAAGCACTTGATGCCCTCTCTTATCATCCTCCAAAGGTAACCATGATCCTTATTTCCAATGTCCGATGATAAAGTATGCCTGTTTTTGATCTTTATATAAATGGAATTATATGTTATGTGCTTTTTTTGTCTTCTTTCACTCAGCATTATGTTTGTCAAGTTCATCCATATTCATATGGATGTTCATATATAGTGTAAATGTATTGTGATGGGTATAAAATATTTTAAACTACTAATTTCACAGCATGGGAGAAACTACAGATTTGAATCTATTTAGACATGTAAAGAAAAATTTTGGATATCATCTTGAAATTATACATGATTATTTATTTAATGCACTTGGGCCTCAATTTTATCATATGTAAAGTGGGATTAAAAGACTTTTACCTCGGAGTTGACGTGTTCCCTTTTTACTGCATCCTGCCAACATCTATTTTTTTTTCTTTTCTATGGTCATTCTTGCAGGAGTAAGGTGGTATCACATTGTGGTTTTGATGTGCATTTCCCTGATCATTAGTGATGTTGAGCATTGTTTCGTATGTTTGTTGGCCATTTGTATATCTTCTTTTGAGAATTGTCCATTCATGCCCTTTGCCCACTTTTTGATGGGATTGTTTGTCTTTTTCTTGCTAATATGTTGAATTTTTTGGAGATTCTGGATATTAGTCCTTTGTCAGATGCATAGATTCTGAAGATTTTCTCCACTCTGTGAGTTGTCTGTTTACTCTGCTGACTATTCCTTTTGCCATGCAATATCTAAACCACTATGGAAAACAGTGTGGAGATTCTTTAAAGAGCTAAAATTAGAACCACCATTTGATCCAGCAATCCCACTACTGGGTATATAACCCAGAGGAAAAGAAATCATTATACAAAAAACATACTTTCACATGCATGTTTATAGCAGTACAATTCATATTTGCAAAAATGTGAAACCAACCCAAATGTCCATCAATCGAGTGGAGATTATATATATACACACACACACACACACACACACACACACACAGGAATACTACTCAGCCATAAAAAGGAATGAATTATTGGCATTTGCAGCAGACTTGTTGGGAGTGGAGACTATTATTCTAAGTGAAGTGAAGTAACTCAGCAATGGAAAACCAAACGTTGTATGTTCTCACTCATAAGTGGGAGCTAAGCTATGAGGATGCAAAGTCATAAGAATGACACAGTGAAATTTGGGGACTCAGGGGGAAAGGGTGTGAAGGGGGGTGAGGAATAAAAGATTACATATTGGGTTAAGTGTATACTGCTTGGGTAATGGGTGCACCAAAATCTCATAGGTCACTACTAAACAACTTATTCATGTAACCAAATACCACCTGTTCCCCAAAAAACCTACAAAAATTAAAACTTTTAAAATTAAGTAAATAGAGTTGCTGAGAGGTCATGCATGAAAAGTTCTTGCCACAGTTCCTGACACATATATAAATAGCAGCCGTTGTTGTCTTCCAACTCTTCATCCCAACTTTAACAATATTCTCCCCAAAACCTTTCTCCACATTGATCCCCAAGTATTATAACAAAACTCATAAATGAATGTGTTCCTTTCATATGTAGATTAACCTTGTCCTAGTTTTTTATTACTTGGAGTATGTGGTCTAAACACTCCTGTCTGATTTGCAATGACAACCTATACCAGACCCATGCCCACCTCCTTCGTAATTTAGGGTTGCCAATACCACTTTCAACAGATGGATGAAAATATTAACTGTAAAAATAATAAAAGAAAGATGAAAAGGAAAAAGAAGAAAGGCTTAATCTATGTATGCAAAGTACTTGGCCTGAAGAAGGTGTGTAACAAATGGTAGCTATTTAGAAAAGAAGGAAGGAAGAAAGGAAGGAAGAGAGAAAAACAGGGAAGAGAAAAAGGAAGGGAAAAAGGAAAGTAAGGTTATTGCATAATCTGATGTTGGTGTTAGAAGACCTACCTTAGTCTAATGGTCTTGATGCCCAATTCAGAGCCCACGTGGATAGAAATGGCGTAAGTAAAATAGGTTGAATACATGATTTTATCCCATTTTGCAGATGAGAAAACTTCAATTCTTAGAGATTAAATGATTTGCCCAAGGATTCACAGGAAATTATGGCAATCAGTATTCTCATGTGAATCTGTCTGATTCCACAGTCATACTTTTTTGCTCCATTCCACTGCCTTTCTGAAATATTCCAATATTAATGTGGTATCTCAAATATGTTCCACTCCTAGAAAGAGATAATTTTCTCTCTGAGCCTCAGGGTCTACCCTGTAAATTTGAGTTAATAATAATCATTGACTTTTAAATGAGTTAATACATGTAAAGTGCCTCAAGTAGCACTCGATAAGGGTTATTTTGTTGTTGTTTTAAACAATCAATTCTCTGGATTTCTGATTTAAATAGAAAATCAGTGTATAAGCTTTTGGCCTATATAAAATAGATATCTCAGGGGAGCATTATATCTCTTTTGCTTAAGGTAAATACCAACATTCTGATGTGCCCTTGGCTCTTTTCCTAATCGTTACCATAGGTCTTTAATATTCCTGGAAACTCAAGCCCCGATAACATGTACTAAATAAACAGTAATTCAAAAATTAGTTATTAAAATTTCTTCCCTTAAAAAGCTTGCAACAACCTGTGAAATTAGGACACATCTCAGAAAAAAAATTAACTGTGTTTTATGTGGTCCAACTCATCAATTAAACTTGCCATTTTATCCTATTTTTAAAAATTCACATTCTGCCTGTATTTCCTATAGGTGCCATAAAGTTTAGTTTAAAATAAAAATATTTTCCATTAGTATTACTTTGGTAGTAATACTGATATCTGAGATTCTATGACATTCCAGTTTAAAATGCATTTTTACAGTTATTGCCTGTAATTTTTCTCATATGAATATGTGTTTGACCAGGCATACTATAAATACAAACATCACCTACATTTGTGGCAAGGTGAAAATGAATGTTTCAACTTGAAGAACAATTTAAATAGTTTTTATCTATGTAATATGGGGGGCTTACTTGAATAGATTTAATATTGTTCAATAGAAATTAATTAACTATTTATTATTGCCATGCAGGATTGGACCAACAGCACAAAGATGGCTTGGATATAGTTCCTGCCGTTTCGCAGGATCCAGCTCATAAGGTAGGGACTTTCAAACTGAGATAAATTTCTCAACTGTACATTCTCCAAGCACACTTAGCTCTTAATACACTTTGTAGCTAAGTATTTATTTATGTTATCGTCTGCTGTCTCTTAATTTGGCAAAGCTCTATGAGATCAGTACCTATTTCTGGTTTTGCTCAGCATTACACTCCCAGTGCCCAGCAGAATTCGGTTTATATATTAGGGATTCAATAAATTTGCTTATTTGTTCCTTCCACAAATATCTGTTGTGAGTACCTATGATATTCTAAGTGCTTGAGATGTATGGGTGAAGAAAACAGGAAGCCCTTGCGAAAGTGACATATAATAAATGTATTGCTGTATCTAAGAAAAGAGAGAAAAGTAATAAGAATTTAAAATAAAAATATAATGTAGTATGTTAGAAGAACATAATTGTTCTATTTTTTAAAAAGAATGAAAGCAGGGTAAGGGGAGCTGGGAGCGCTGATGGGGGTGGGGCAAGTTGCCATTCAAATGAGAGTGATGATACTGGGCATCATGAAAAGGTGGCATCAGGGAGAAAGTTAGTGGGAGCACTTAGCCTGCAGACATCTTGAGAAAGAACATGACAAACTAGAGAAACTGCACTGCAAAGGCTTTAAGGAAAAATAACACTGGTGTATTCCAGGACCTGGAAAAAGGGCACTGTGGTATAGGGAAACACAGGCAGAGTAATAAGGAGTCATTGGGAATGACACAGAAGTCATTGGGAACCAGATCACATACGTCTTATTGGTGGTTATAAGGACCTTGGGTTTTATTCTGTGTATAACCTAGAGCTATTGCAGGACTTTGAGCAGCAGAGTTATATGACTTGACTTAATTTTACAAGAAACATCTGGTTACTGTGTTGAGAACACATTAAAGGGAATCAAGAGTAAAAGCAGAGAAAAAAAAATCAAAAAGCTATTGCCACATGAGATATGAGAATGAGAAATTGTGATGATGATGCTGGCTTAGACCAGCAGATGAGTAGTGGCATTGAAGAGAATTGGTTCAGATTCTGGATAACATATACACACACATATGAATCAATTTATTATTACAAAGTGAATACACCTGTATAAACACCACCCATGTCAAGGAGGAAAATATTCCCAGCACCTCAGAAGACTACTCTTTTCCCCTCCAAATCCTTTCTCCCCAAAGGTAAAAACTATCCTGATTTTAACACCATTTACCTATTTTCAATCATTATATAAATGGAATAAACAAATATATCCTTCTGTGTCTTCTAACTTTTGAAATTGATTGCATGTAACTGAAGTTCATTTGTGTTTATTTGGATATAGTGTTTAAGTGTATAAATATGCATAATTTATTTATCCATCTTACTGTTGTCAAACTTTAGCTGTTCCCAGCCTGTGCCCTATGAATAATGCTATCATAAACATTCTTATAAATGTATTTTTGTGTCAAATTTCTATTGATGATACTCCTGAAAGTGGGAATATTAGGTAATAAGTTATGGATATGTACAACTTTAGTAGATGGAGTTAAGCAATTTCCCAAGGTGGGTTTTATTAACTTAAACTTCTATGAGCAGGGTATAAAGCATTCCTATTGCTCTGCATCTGTCTTTTTAAATTTTAGCCATTTTGTTGAATGTGTAGTAGCATGAGTGGATTTAGTTTACGTTTCCCTGATGACTCAAAAAGCTGAGCTCCTTTTCAGATGATTCAATTACCATTTGAAGATCCTCTTTTGTGAAGTGCCTCCTTAGGGGTCTGCCGATCTATTGGATTATCTATGGCTTTTTCTTCCTGATTTCTAGAAATTCTTTCTGCATTTTGGGAACAAGACCTTTGTCAGCTGCATGTATTGCAAATATCTTCTATCATGTGGTCTGCCTTTTCACTTTCTTCATAGGCGTCTTCTGATAATTAGAATTTCTTCATTTTAATTTAGTCCAACCTACTAATATTTTCTTTACTGTTAGTGCTTTTTGTTGAGAAATCTTTCCTTATGCCAAGATCATAAAGACATTCTTTTTTGATATGTTCTAGAAATTGTTTTTGTTTACTACTTATATTTAGATCTACTATCCAAGTACACTTAATCATTATGATGTAAGTTAGAGGTCAACTTTCATTTTTTCTCATGTAAATATTCAGTTAACCCAGCACCATCTATCAATTGTTTTACCTCTTTTTTATACCACAAACTTTATGATAAATTTAGCATTCATGATTGTGTATATCTGGTTTTAGACCTTTTATTCTATTCTATTGATCTACCATCAACTATTGTGTCTTTTAATCCAAATATTTAATAACACAATTAGTCCATATTTTTCTTCTGCTTTAAGAGTATTTTCCAATATTCTTAGCCCTTTGCATTGCCATATAAATTTTAGAATCAGCTTGCTAACTTACATTTAAAAAAACAAACTGTGACATTTCTGTTGGGATTTAAGTCTACAAATGAATTAGAGGAGAATTGACATCTGTATAATATTGCAACTTCTAATCAACGAACATGGTATATACTTCCATCAATTTATGTCTTTATATCAGTAATGCTTTACAGTTTGAAGAAGCCTTACATGTTTTATTTTATTTATAGCTGTATTAGTCCATTTTCATACTGCTGATAAAGACATACCTGACACTGGGCAATTTAAAAAAGAAAGAGGTTTAATTGGACTTACCGTTCTACATGGCTGGGGAAGCCTCACAATCATCGTGGAATGCAAGGAGGAGCAAGTCACGTCTTACATGGATGGCAGCAGGCCAAGAGATAGAGTTTGTTCAGGGAATCTCCTCCTTATGATAATCATCGATCTAATGAAACTTACTATCATGAGAACAGCATGGGAAAGACCTGCCCCAATGATTCAGTTACCTCCTTCTAGGTCCCCCCCACAACACATGGGAATTCAAGCTGAGACTTGGGTAGGGACACAGCCAAACAATATCAGTCCATCTCTGGTCCCTCCCCAACCTCATGTCCTCACATTTCAAAACGAATCATGACTTCCCAACAGTCTCCCAAAGTCTTACTTCATTTCATCATTAACTCAAAAGTCCACAGTCCAAAGTCTCATCTGAGACAAGGCAAGTCCTTTCTGCCTATGAGCCTGTAAAATCAAAAGCAAGTTAGTTACTTCCTAGATATAGTGGGGGTACAGGCATTGCATAAATACAGCCATTCCAAATGGGAGACATTGCCCAAAAACAAAGGGGCTACGGGACCCATGCAAGTCCAAAATCCAGTGGGGCAGTCAAATCTGAAAGCTCCAAAATGATCTCCTTTGACTCCATGTCTCACACCCAGGTCATGCTGATGCAAGAGGTGGGTTCCCATGGTCTTGGGCAGCTCTGCCCCTGTGGCTTTGCAGGATACGGCCTCCCTTCTGACTGCTTTCACAGGCTGGCATTGAGCGTCTGTGGCTTTTCCAGGTGCACAGTGCAAGCTATCAGTGGATCTACCACTCTGCAGTCTGGAGGATGGTGGCCCTTTTCTCACAGCTTCACTAGGCAGTGTCCTTGTAGAAACTCTGTGTGGGGAATCTGACCCCACGTTTCCCTTCTGCACTGCCCTAGCAGAGGTTCTCCATGAGAGCCCCATCCCAGTAGCAAACTTTTGCCTGGGCATCCAGGCGTTTCCACACATCTTCTGAAATCTAGGCAGACATTCCCAAACCTCAATTCTTGACTTCTGCATACTGGCATGCTCAACACCACATGGAAGCTGCCAAGGTGTAGGGCTTCCACCATCTGAAGCAACAGCCCGAGCTTTACTGTGGCCCCTTTTAATCATAACTGGAATAACTGGGATGCAGGGCACCAAGTCCCTAGACTTCACACAGCATGAGGACCCTGGGCCTGGTCCGCAAAACCACTTTCTCCTAGGCCTCCAGGCCTGTGATGGGAGGGGCTACCATGAAGACCTCTGACATGCCCTGGAGACATTTTTCCCCATTGTCTTGGAGATTAACATTTGGCTCCTCATTACTTATGCAAATTTATGCAGCCAGCTTGAATTTCTCCTTACAAAATGGGACTTTTTTTTTCTATTGCATTGTCAGGCTGCAAATTTTCCAAATCCTTATGCTCTGCTTCCCTCATGAAACTGAATGCCTTTACCAGCACCCAAGTCACCTCTGAAATGCTTTGCTGCTTAGAAATTTCTTCCGCCAGGTACTATAAATCATCTCTCTCAAGTTCAAAGTTCCACAAATCTCTAGGGCAGGGGCAAAATGCCACCAGTCTCTTTGCTAAAACATAACAGGAGTCACATTTGCTCCAGTTCCCAACAAGTTCCTCATCTCCATCCGAGAACACCTCAGCCTGGATTTCATTGTCCATGTCATTATCAGTATTTTAGTCAAAGTCATTCAACAAGTCTCTAGGGAGTTCAAACTTTTTCACATTTTCCTGTCTTCTTCTGAGTCCTCTGAACTGTTCCAACCTCTGCCTGTTACCCAGTTCCAAAGTCGTTTCCACATTTTTGGGTGTCTTTGCAGCAACACACCACTCTACTGGTAACAATTTACTATATTAGTCCATTTCCATGCTGCTGATAAAGACATACCTAAGATTGGGCAATTTACAAAAGAAAGAGTTTTAAATGGACCTGGAGTTCCACATGGCTGGGGAAGCCTCACAATCATGGTGGAAGTCACAGAGAAGCAAGTCATATATTACATGGATGGCAGCAGGCAAAGGGAGTACTTGTTCACAAAAACTCCCCCTTATAGTAACCATCAGATCTCGTGAGACTTACTCACTATCATGAGAACAGCACAGAAAAGATCTGCCCCCAAGATTGAATTACTTTCCACTGGGTCTCTCCCATAACACATGGAAATTCAAGATGAGATTTGAGTGGAGACACAGCCAAACCATATCAATAGCCAAGATGCTACTGTAAATAGTCATCTTTGCATTTTATTTTCTAACTTGTCCAGCTATGTAGAAATATATGAAAATTTTTATATGACCTTGTACACAGAAACTTGATAAATTAACTTATTAATTATAACATTCTGTCTGTAGACTGTTTTGAGTTTTTGATATGCAATCATATCATTAAAAATAAAATTTCAATTTCTTTCAAATCCAAGTAGCTTTTAATTTTTTATTTATTTTTACAATTTCAACTTTTATTTTAGGTTCAGAAGTTACATGTATACATTTGTTACATGAATATATTATGTGATGCTGAGGTCTGGGGGTATGATAGATCCCATTACCCAGGTAGGGAGCAGAGTGCTCAGTAGTTAGATTTTCGACCCTGTAACTCTGCCAGATTTTGATATCAGGGAGATGCTGGTTTCATAGAACACATTAGGGAGGAGTCCAGCCTCTTCAATTTTTTTTGGAATAGTTTCAGTAGAATTGGTTCCAGCTTTTCTTTGTATGTCTGGTAAAATTTGGCTATGATTCCATCTGGTCCAGGACTTTTTTGATTGATAGGTTTTTTATTACTGATTCAATTTCAGAACTCAATATTGGTCTATTCAGGGTTTCAATTCTGTCCTGACTCAGTCATGGGAATTTATATGTTTCCAGGAATGTATCTATTTTCTCTAGATTTCCTAGGTAATATGCATAGAGTTGTTTGTAACACTCTCTGAGGATCATTAAGATTTATGTGGGATTAGTTGTAATGTCACCTTTGTTGTTTTCTGGTTTTGTTTATTTTGGTCTCTGTTTTTCTTCTTTGTTAATTTGGCTGGTGGTCTATTGATCTTGTTTATCCTTTCAAAGAAGAAACTTGGTTTTGTTGATTCTCTGTATGAATTTTGGGGTCTCAATTTCATTTGGCTGTGCTCTGATTTTATTTAGTTATTTTCTTCTGTTAGCTTTGGGGTTAGTTTGTTCTTGTTTTTATAGTTCCACTAGGAATGATGTTAGATTGTTAAATGGAAATCTTTCTAACGTTTTGAAATAGGCATTTAGTGCTATAAACTTTCCTCTTAACGCTGCTTTGCTGCATCCCAGAGATTTCGGTATATTGTGTCTCTGTTTTCATTATTTGATTTCTGCCTTAATTTCATTGTTCACCCAAAATCATACAGAAGCAAGTTGTTTAGTTTTCACATAATTTTGCAGTTTCAAGAGGTCTTCCTGGTGTTGATTTCTATTTTTATCCCACTGTGGTCTGAGATTAAGGTTGGCATGATTTTAATTTGGGGGTATTTATTGAGATTTACTTTATGACTGAGCATGTAATTGAGCTCAATGTGTGTTCCATGTGCAGATGTACATTCTGTGGTTGATGAGTAGAGTATTCAGTAGATGTCTATTTGTTCCAGTTGGTCAAGTGTTGAATTGAAATCCAGAATTTCTTTGTGAGTTTTCTGTCTTGATGATCTGACTAATGCTATTGGTGGGTTGCTGAAGTCTCCCACTATTATTGTGTGTCTGTTTGTCTTTTCATAGGTCTAGAAGTGCTTGTTTTATAAACCTGTGTGCTCCAATGCTGGGAGCATGTATATTTAGGATAATTAAGTCTTCCTGATGAATTGAAACTTTTATCATTAAGTAATTTCTTTCTTTAATCTTTTCTTGCTGTTTTTGGTTTAAAGTTTATTTTATCTGATACATCAATAGTGACCCCTGCTCTTTATTGTTTTCTGTTTTCTCTATAGATCTTTCCACCTTTGAGCCTATGAGTGTCATTATGTGGTGAGATGGGTCTCTTGAAGACAATAGAGAGATAGGTCTTGCTTTTTTATTCAATTTGCCACTCTGTGCCTTTGGAGTGGAGGCATTGAAACCATATACATTCAAGGTTAATACTGATATGTAAGATTTTAATCATATTGAAGTTGTTAGTTGGTAGCTTTGTAGTTTCTATTGTCTGGTTGCATTATAGGATCTGCAGGCTATTTTCTCAAGTGCATTTTTATGGTACCTGGTATTACTCTTTCACTTCCATGTTTAGAAGTCTCTTAAGGATCTCTTGTTAGGCTCACCTAACAGTAATGAATTCCCTTAGCGCTTATTGTCTGGAAAAGATTTTATTTCTCCTTCACTGATGAAACTTCGTTTGGCAGGATATGAAATTCTTGGTTGAAATTCATTTTCTTTAAGAATACTGAAAATAGGCCCCAGTGTCTTCTGGCTTCTGGGGTTTCTGCTAAGAAGTCTGTTGTTAGAAGTCTGATAGGGTTCCCTTTGTATGTGATCTGATCTTTTCTCTAGCTGCCTTTAAGATTTTTTTCTTTAGTGTTGACCTTGGACAATCTGGTGACTACATACGCCTTGGTGATGTTCATTTTGTAGAGTATCTCACATGTGTTCTATGGATTTCTTGTATCTGGATGTCATATTCTCTACCAAGATTAGGGAAATTTTCTTGAATTATTCCCTCAAATATGTTTACCAAATTGGTTACTTTTTCTCCTTCTTTATCAAGAAAGTCAATAATTCATAGGTTTGGTGACTTTACATCATCCCATATTTGTCAAATCTGTGTTTATTTTTAAAAATTCTTTAGTCCTAAAGACTGGCCTCCAAGCCATAAATTTTTTTCCTCTGCTTGGTCTAATCTATACATAAAACTTTCAATTGAATTTTGAAATTCCTTAAGTGAGTTTTTCTATTCCAGAAGCTCTGATTGATGTCCTTTTAAGATATTCATCTCTTCCTTTATTTCCTGGATTGCTTTAGGAGTTTGTGTTGATTTTCAACCTTGTCTTGGATCTCACTAAGCTTCCTTGTAATCCATGCTTTGAACTTTTCATTTGTTATTTCTGAGTTTCCATTTTGGTTAGGGACCTGATATGGTTTAGCTCTGTGTCCCCACCCAAATCTCATGTTGAATTTTAGCCCTAATGTTGGCAGTGGAGTCTGGTGGGAGGTGATTGGATCATAGGTGTGGTTTCTAATGGTTTAGCACCATCCCTCTAGTTCTGTCTTGTGATAGAGTTCTCCTGAGATCTGCTTGTTTAAGTGTACAGCACCTGCCCCCCTTCCTCCTGCTCCCACTATGTAAGACATGCTTACTTCCCCTTCCACCATGACTGGAAGTTTTCTGAAGCCTCCTCAGAGGCAGAAACCTGTCCTGCAAAATCATGAGCTAATTAAACCTCTTTTCTTTATAAATTACCCAGTTTCAGTTATTTCTTTATAGCACTGCAAGAACAGACTAATACAGAAAATTACTACCAAAGAAGTAGGGCATTGCTATAAAGGCACCTGATGATATGGAAGCAACTTTGGAACTGAATAATGGGCAGAGGTTGGAACAGTTTGGAGGGCTCAGAAGAAGACAAAGGAGATGAGGGAGACTTTGGAACTTCCTAGAGTCTTGTTAAATGGTCATGACCAAAATGCTGAGAGTAATATGGACGGTGAAGTCCAGGCTGAGGATGTCTCAGATTGAGATGAGGAACTTACTGGGAACTGGAGTAAAGGTCACTCTTGCTGTGCTTTAGTAAAGAGATTGGCAATATTGTGCACCTGCTCTAGAGATCTGTGGGAATTTGAACTTCAGAGAGACTATTTAGGGTACCTGGCAGAAGACATTTCTAAGCATGTGCAAAATGTAGCCTGGCTGCTACTAAAAACCTATACTCATTTGCATAAGCAAAGAAATGATCTGAAACTGCAATTTATATTTAAAAGGTAAGCAAAGCATAAAAGTTCAAAAAAATTGCAGCCTGGCCATAAGGTAGAAAAGAAAATCCCATTTTCACATAAGGAATTCAATCCTACTGCAGAAATTTGCACAAGTAAAGAGAAGCCCAATGTTAGTAGCCAAGATAATGGGGAAAAATGACTGGAAGATATTTCAGAGACTTTCATGACAGCCCCCACTACCAAACCCTTCCTCCATCAGAGGCCTGGAGGCCTAGGAAGGAAGAGTGGTTTCATGGGCAAGGCCCAGGGCTCCACTGCCCTGTGCAACCTCAGGACACTGCTCCTTGTGTCCCAGCCACTCCAGCTCCAGCTGTGGCTAAAAGGGTCCCAAAGACATTTCAGGCCACTACACAAGAGGGTGGAAGCCACAAGCCAAGGTTTTCATGTGGTATTTAGCCTTCAGGTGTGCAGAGGGCAAGAGTTGAGGCTTAGAAGTCTCCACCTAGATTTCAGAGGATATACAAAAATGCCTGGATGTCCAGGCAGAAGTCTGCTGAAGGGGCAGAGTTCTTATGGAGAACCTCTGTTAGGAAAGTGAAGAGGGGAAATGTGGGATTGGAGACCACACACAGAGTTCCCACGGGGCACTGCCTGGTGTAGCTGTGAGGAGAGGGCCACTATCCTCCAGATCATAGAATGGTTGATTCATTGGCAGCTTGTATCATGTGCCTGGAAAAGCTACGGGCATTCAATACCAGCCCATGAAAGTAGGTGCAAAGGCTGCACCCTGTGGAGCCATGGGGCAGAGCTGCCTAGGGCCTTAGGAGCCCACCCTTTGGATCAGTGTAGCCTGAGTGTGAGACTTGGAGTCAAAGAAGACTATTTTGGAGCTTTGGGATTTAATGACTTCCCTACTGGGTTTTGGACTTGCATGGGGTTTGTAGCCCCTTTGTTTTGGCTGATTTATGTCTTTTCAAAAGGGAATATTTACCCAATGCCTATATCCCCCATTGTACCTTGGAAATAACTAACTTGTTTTGACTTCACAGACTCATAGGTGAAAGGGACTTGCCTTGTCTCATGTGAGACTTTAGACTGCACTTTTGTGTTAATGCTGAAATGAGTTAAGACCTGGGGGACTGCTTAGAAGGGATAATTGTATTTTGCAATGTGAGAAGAACATGAGATTTGGAGGGGCAAGGGGCTGAATGATAGGGTTTGGCTCTGTGTCCCCACTCAAATCTCATTTTGAATTATAATCCCCAATGTTGGAGATGGGGCCTGGTGGGAGGCAATTTGATCATTTGGGTTGTTTCTAATGGTTAGGCACATTTCCCCCAGTACTGTCTCATAATAGAGTTCTCTGAAGATCTGCTTGTTTGAAAGTGTGTAGCACCTCCTCCCTCTCTCTTCTTCCTGTTCCTGCCATTTAAGACACGCTTGTTTCCCCTTCACCTTCTGCCTAGATTGTAAGTTTCCTGAGGCCTCCCCAGAAGCAGAAGCCTGTACAGCTTACATAACCATAAGCTAGTTAAATCTTTTTTCTTTATAAATTACTCACTTTCAGATATTTCTTTCTTTATAGCAGTGTGAGAACAGACTAATACAGACCATTGTTGGATATCTAGTGTGATCTTTTGGTGGTGTGACTATACTCAGATTTTTTATGGTGTCAGAATTTTTATGCTGGTTCCTTCTCATCTGGGGATGATGACATTTTTAATTTTTGTAATGATTTTCATGAAGGTAGAATTTTTCTTTTTTATTTCTTACTTTTCCTATAATATTATTGCTTATTTTTCTTTCCCTTTTTCTTCTTCCCTAGAGAGTGTGACATAGAGAATGCTGTGTTGTGTCTTTTGGCTTCACTTCTACAACCCTACTCACTTCTTTTGACAGATATTATATTGAGCTGTGTGGTTTGAACTACAAGGTACCAAATGGCATTTATGGGTGAGAGCCAGCCATAGCCAATGCAGCTGGTTATTTACTTGATCCTTGTTTAGTGGGAGAAGCTCTCTATTACATCAGGCAATGGACTGATCTGAGGAATGAACAATGAGCTCCCTGTTCAGCTCCAGGTGAACAAGGGAACAACATACACAGGGCCAAACCAGGCAGACCCACCTACAGGCCCCCCAATGGCAGACAAAAACACCAGCACCAAGGGAGAATCCCACTGGCAGCCACCAAGCATGCAGAAGTGTGCCTAGGTGTGGAACTGGGAGACCTCCTCAGTCCCTGTTTCTCTGCATGGGGAATATGGGTAGCCTAAAGGTCTAGCCTAAGAGAGTGGGTGCTCCAAATGCCTGGAAATCTGCCTGAGCATGGAGCATAGAGGGCCCAGATGCACTAAATTTCTGCAAAGGAAGGATGGGGCAACTCAGGTTGCTTATCTTGGTGAGTGGTTGCTCCAATAACCTAGAGCAAAGAAGGCACAGCTGCACTATGATCTTAGCACAGGGAGGATGGAGTGGTTTAGGTTGCTGGTCCAGGCAAGCAGATCCCCTGAAAGCCTGTAGATCTGCGTGAGCATAAAGTAGAGAGGGTCCTGCTGCACCACAATCTCTGTGCAGGAGGACCAATCTCTGGGCAACTCAGGCAGTTGACCCAGGTGAGAAGGTCCTCTGAATGAATGCCTGGAGATCTGCCTGGGCATGGAGTGGGAAAGAGCTCCCCTGAACCAGTATCTCTGCACAGGAGGTTTGGGGCTACTCAGCCTACTAAACCAGGCAAGTGGGTAGTCTGAATGCTAGGAGATCTGCAGAGGCATGGAGTGAAGAGAGTTCTTCTGTACCATAATCTGTGCCCAGGAAGGATAAGGCAGTTACCTGAGCTGGACCTCCAGGCAAGTGAGTGCTCTAAATGCCTCTAGATATGCTGGAAGGTGGAGCAGAGGGCTCACTGTACCACCATCTCAGGGGAGCAGACCTGGACACCCAGCAATGACACATGAAGACTGCTCTAGGTCACCAAGCTGCCCCAGCTGCAAGTCTAGTTTCCCAAGAAAAACCACAGCTGTAGCAGCTCTCCTCCCACCCAAGGCCTGCAACATGGGACAGCATATTTCCAATGTCCGCTGCTGAGGCACTTTTCACAATTCTGGCTATAGAATCCCCTACCTCACTCCAGAGCAAGCACTCTAATCTCTAGTCTGAGACTAAAATGCATGTGCAGCCAAGCTGCCAAGTAGCCAAAGAATTACCAACTTTATACACACCCATATTAAAAGTGGCATGCTCTCAGTCCCAGGCCTGGGAAAATGCCTGCAGGGCCTGTCCCGGTTCTGGGGAATGCCTTCAGCTTCCCCCAGTGTCTTTCCTTCACAGAGTCTCTAAATGTGTCCCCAGGTTAACTCCAGGGTTTGGGAAAAACAAAGTGCTCTCCTTTGGCCTGGGTTGCTTGGATCCCCAGTGGAAAGCCGAGTCACAAAGAGGGGTTCTCTGACTCTCTCACATATTGGGGCTTCACTTATTTTTATTAACCAGATGCCATCAGGGGGCCTGTTTGCCCACATTCTCCTCCCCAAGATCTGAGGTATCCTTCATGATTCCAGTGGAGTTCCATTTGCCTACAAAACAATGTTTAATGGAAATAAGGTATTTCTTTCTCATTTTTAGCTCAAAGTAAAGCTTTCAACATTTCTTCTTTAAGTTTGATGTTTGTTGTAGGCTTTCTGTAGATCTGCACCATAATCAGATTAAGGAACTCTTCCACCCCATTCTCAATTTCCTAAAGTTTTTTATTATGAATGGAAGATAAGTTTTATAAAATTATTTTTCTGTGTCTACTTTACTCTTTTATTTTGTCAATGTTGTAAATTTAAAAAATAGATATTTGCAAATGGTAAATACTCTTACATTTCTGGACTAAATTCCATTTGATCCTGATATAATAGCCTTTTCATATGTTGCTAGATTCAGTTTATTAATCTTGTTTCAGAATTTTGGTATCTCTGTTTATGAATAAGATTAGCCTGACATTTGCCTTATGCTGACTTCTCAGATTTTGCTTTTAAGGTTACACTGGCCTCATAAACACATTGGAGTGCAGTCACTCTTTTTGCTTCTAGAAGACTTTGTATAAAATTGGCACTGTGGTGTGTGTATGTGTGTGTGTGCATGCATGTGCACGCACGCATGTATACACACAAAAAATAATGTTTGGTAGAATTTTCCCATAAGACTCTGAATCATAAGTTTCCATTTCGATGAAGGTTTAAAATGCTGATTCAATATAAAAGTTATATGATGGGAAGAAAGAACAGCAGTCCAGCAATCCATTTTCTTCTTTTACTGGAAAGACATCTTGGTAGAAAGACAGATGACCAAATCAAGTAAACGTGCTAATGATAGACCACCTCATTTGAAGGTATCTTGTAATTAACAGAAAAAGCAAAACTGCTCAATCTTGAAGGTAAGATCAGTCCAAGTCTTTTCAATTGCCACACATGCCTTCACCAACATGTAGTCTCCCCAAGGAAGAACAAAGGGATAAATAAGATACTTGAGTTGACAGTTTGATATGAGAAACACTTAATTTTTGGTGGGTTATCTCAGTCATAATTCAGCAACCATTTCCCATCACTTTCTAATAACACAAAAGGTAACCATTACGTTGTGATGTCATGTTCTTAGAAATGTGACTCAAGAGAGTCACAATGCTCTTCAACATGCTTTCCTCTTTCTTTGATCATTTTCAAACTGGATAACTTACATTTGAAGTGACATGTAGCATGACTTTTTTCTTTATACAACAAGGTAAGGAGTGGGGAACCCTCCCCTTTTAGAACAAACTCAAAGTAAGTGTTAATCTATATTGCTGTCAAACAAATTATTTTTTCAATGAAGGCACAAGAAGAATCTTTGTATTTTGTAAAAATAGAAAAGCTTTTTATTAATCTTCTTGGGTTGTGACATGGACAAAATTATCAATAAAATTGTAGCATTTATACAAGCCTCCAAAACCTTCAGAAACTGAACTGAACAGTTCTGATCTTCCATGAGCACAGCTCTTCCATTAGGTCAGGAACTGTTTTAAACTGCAGATATTCTTTAAATCTGTTATACCCTCCACAAGTAGAATTTTCTTTATTTCAACATAGAATTGGCTGTAACTGATTTGATCAGTCGGATTTAGTTCAGCTCATATTCATACTATAATATGAAAGCGTGGAGAGATATAATGGTTCTACCATTCTTAACAAACTCAGACGCCTATGACAATGTACACTGAAGAGTTTGCATACTCTACAATTCTATTGCTGTCATATACCCAAAGCTACTGTTTCTATTTCTAAAATGTCTTAGGACATGGGAAAATAGTATGCTTTTTAAAAGACAGATAACTTACACTAAAGTATGTCAAGCACCAGGAAACCCTGTATTTATATCATTAGCACATATTGTATCCTTTTATCATTAGCAAATTGCAAGCTTGGTAAGTATTTAAATACGAAAAGATAAAAGGGATGATAGAAGATGTGCTAATAGCAAAATCTCATCTTGCATAAATGGAGTTTACTGGGATGAAATAAACATATTATGAATTACTAAGACAGGGTGGTTACCATTGCCCTAAACTATTACAGGGTGGCACTATTTACAATTATTGTCAATCCCCAATTTGCTAACTCAGAATGAATTTCTTCATATAACACTATGTTATATTTAAGCAAATGACACAATAATCTATATAGGTGATAATATGGCTAAAAAATGCATTTATTATGGAAAAATATGGGAACACTAATAACTAAAAAATGTATAGGCAATAAAAAGCATCAATACTACTATAATTTTGCTTTGTTTGTTTCAAGAATGCTTTGTTTTTGAAAAACGGAATTAATTTTGTAAGGAGATAGGGAGAAACTTTTCAAGAGATTCTGAAGGACAATTGTAAATGAGCTAGAAGTTGAGATAGTGGTCCCTGGGGGTGGTTCTCTTTTAAAATATTTCTAAGGAAGTCTGGAAAAAATTTATGTCTCTCAAGGAAAAAAATTGTTTTAGGATGTTGAGAGAAACAGAAAAAGACTTATATGGCCACCAAGAGATGAATAAAAAAGCAGAAAGAATGGTTGGGTCAGATAATTCCCCATGTTAGCTATCAGGTATTACTGTCTATTCAAGGTTTCTTAACTACCAGCCTGACTTAAGCAGAGTACTCAGGAGGGCCATATGTACCCTATCAAGGGTATGTATACCTGATATAAAAGTTGAGTTTAATTGCTTTGTCATACCTGCATATTTTTAGAAGAAGAAAAAAAAAAAAAAAGATCACATGAAGTGTAAGAGAACAAAATTAGGCTGGGTGCAGTGGCTCATGCCTGTAATCCCAGACCTTTAAGAGACTGAATCAAGAGACTTGCTTGATGCTAGGAGTTCAAGACTAGCCTGGGCAACATAGTGAGGCTCTGTCTCTACAAAAATAAATAAAATAAAAGAGTACAAAATTACCCAAACCTAATCCCCAATAATAGGTATGCATAAAGTAAATTATTATATGTAGAATACAATAAGATATATAATTTTTAAAAGGTGACTACATCAAAGGAGGGAATAAAAATTTGATAAAAATTAAAAATAAAGGAAAAATGTGATTATAAACTGTAAATTTTGTCACCAAATTCAGGAAATTTTGGAAAAGCAAAGAGATACTATTAAAAATTATCCCAGGAAAAGTTCTCTGAAAAACTGTCCCAACGTATCAGGGCTTAACAAATATAAACCACTGAAGTTTATGTATGAAAATGATGGATTCTAGAAGTTTATGAAGCAGTGTATGAAGTATACAAACTTCATTAGATTATGCCAAGGGATCTTCTAAAGTAGTTGTGTAGTTTACCACCGTTTTACCAAATCTTTGGTATTATAACACCTTTAGATTTTACCAATTAATGATATTTGTAAAATGTATCTCACTGTGGTTTCAGTTGGCATATTGCTGATTAGTAATAAAGTTGAACATCTTTTCAAAGGCTGTTGGCTGTTTATTTTATTTTTTTCTGTAAAATGTCTGTTAATGTATTTTGCCTTCTTCTCTATTGGGTTGTTTGTCTTTTATTACTGGTTTAAAGTTCTTTTAATATTATGGACATTATCCATTTTTGGCTATGTGTGTTACAATTTTTCTCCCACTTTGTGATTTGACATTTCCTCTGTTTTAGGGGTCTTTTGACAAGTTTATGCAGTCATATTTATCTCTCTTTCATTACGTTTTATGATTTTGATGTATTGATTAAGAGTCCATTCCTATGCAGAGATTACATATTACTTCTAAAAATATTGAAGTCCTGCCTTTCATGTTGAAATATTTTGTCCAGAATTGATGTTTGCACATGAAATTAGGAAAAAGTCCTAGGGGACAGTATGGGAGGCACCTGCTGCTCACTTAGTTACCATTCAGAGATCCTAACACGTGTGCCCTGAGTATGCTAATCAGAAAGGACTGGTGTCAGAGTCATGCCTAAGTAATCTAAGAAGAAAGGTTGCTCTAGTGGCCTCTGATAGCAAAGTAGACTTTGTGCAGTGTATCTGATAAGATCTTACCTGGTATGCATGCAACCTGAACAAATCCAAATAGGTCACCTAGGCAATGCAGATACACAGCAGCAAATGTCCAATACTATGTGTATTTACATCTCTAGATTCATGTTTCCTTGTTTTGGCTTCTGAAGATTTCCCTCACTTCACGAATTAGCCATACATTTTTCAATGATTGTTTTATAATTTATCTGCATTTTAAGTGTTATTCCTTAAGCAGTGTTTTCTGAACATCTACTCAACCATGTTGCCTGTAACAAAAGTCTGTAAGATGGTGTCAAAATGCTTTTAAGTAGAGTCTACACTAAATGAACATTAAGCCAGAGTTTGTGCTAAAGCATTGTCTTTATTTCACAAAAAGGACAATAATTGCTTAGAGACATTAAATTTCTTTGCCAAGGTGACACAAATTTTGTTTCTGAGAACATTATTTTTTCTGATTTCTGTTTTGCTTCCAGGGTCATTAATGGTATAGTTCTCTCAAAATGTTTGCAATTCCTTTTCCTCACTCTTCCTGAAACATTTTAGTGAAAGACTACTCCCTGAGAATACTGGAATTGTATATGAAGAAAAAGAGAAATTGAAATTTCTGATTATCAATAATAAACTGCTAATTACAATAGGATAGTAAGTACTAAAAATTTCATCATAATTGTCAATTTAAATATATTTTTATGTTTATACACTTAATATAAAATATAACTCCTATCTTTAAAAATTAAATTTTAGAATTCAACACATTATGTATCTACTCAATTTTATCATAATTGTTCGGAGAATTCTCTTTTTCCCATAGTCAAATTACAGAAAGGATTTTTTCAAGGTTGGGTTTTTTAGAAACAGGCTTTGAAATGGATATTTGCCTGCAGAAAATTTATTGGGGAATGTTCTCAGGTACAAGGAAAAAGGGAAAACAGAATTGGGTAGAGGGAAGGAGTAAGCCATGAGGCAATCACAATACAGGTATTAGCTATTCTTGTGGGAGACTATTGGTGAGATGGTCCTTCAAAGTTGCTTTGAATTAAGGCAAAGGGACTGAGCCTTTTTTACCTCACATTGCTCAACTGCAGGATAAGGGGTGCCATGAAATAGGAATAAGACATAACTGTAGGCAAAGTGGCATCCTTTGACTATGAACAAACACTGGAGAGAGAATTCAACCGTGAGCTATGGCAGCCAATACTCTCAGAGCCGGGACAATACATGCTGTAGTCCTGATTGAGAGTGACAGGAATATCCCTTGGAAAGAATATAAATAATGTTCTATGGCAATATTTTTATTTTAAACAAGAAATATGGTAGGTGCTAAACAACAAGTGTTTTCCAATACTGACTTTTCTACTGAGTTACTTAGAGCCAAATCAGTTTCTCCAATCACCTCAAACTTGAGAAAATTTAATTTAACAATCACAGATAAAAAAAAATTAGAAATTTAGAAATTAGAAAGCTATGTGTCTTGGCTTTTTAATGAAGACTCAAATTTACTTTTATTTATTTATTATAAATAAAATACTCATTTTTTAAGAATAGTACTAAAATAAAATGACACTTAAATCAGAGAAAATTTTAAAGGATACTAAACACCACTTTCTATGATATCTGTAGTGGATGCTGTAGTGTGCTGCCAAGATACCCCTTCAGGACCATGACATTTATTCCCATATCTTCCAGGAGTGTTAACTATCGACTGCTTACAATAGAGTTTTCTTTTAGAAACTGCCTTTGGTAGAAGAAAGTCACCTGCCCAAAGTCACTCTACCTTGAAGGCAAGGTTTACTTAACAACCAGTTAATGTAGGAGTAGAAATGTTTGGGCCCCATGCCTTGAATTCAGACAACTCTGAAAGGCCGTCAAAGCTCCAGAGCTCTCTGTATGATTAACTGAGGCCTTTCTTGCAACTGCATGGCCATTCAACTTCTCCTGTTGCCCAATCCTTCTTCCCTGACTCTTTACATATTGTCATGGCTTATTTATATATCAACTTGACTGGGTTCAGAGATGCTCACGTAGCTAGTAAAAATTATTTCTGGGTTTGTCTGTGAAGGTGTTTTGGGAAGAGATTGTCATTTGAATCAGTAGACTGAGTAAAGGAGATAAACCCACACCAATTTGTATAGACATCATTCAATCTGTTGAAGACCCAAATAGAACAAAAAGGTAGAGGAAAAGCAAATTTACTTTCTCTTTCTGTTAGCTAAAGCATTCATCTTCTCCTGCCCTTAGATATCAGAGCTCCTGGTTCTCAGGCTTTCAGACTCCAGGACGTACACCAGCCACTGCCCACCCGACTCACTCTAGCTCTTGTCTCAGATCTTTGGACTTGGACTGAATGATACTACCAAATTTCCTGGTTCCCTAGCTTGCAAAAGGCATAGTATGGGATTTCTCTGCCTCCATAATTGCATGAGCCAATTTTCATAATAATCTGAGACGTCGTGAAAACATGTTTCTCAATTAGAGCATTTTTCCAGGGAATCTGATAGAAAACAGTGCCAAGAGTAATCCTAGGAAGCAGGCTCTAAAATGGAATGTTGGAGCTAGATCATTCACTGGCCAAATGGGAGTGAGGACCCCGTCCCTTGTGCTAGGTGGATTACTGATGGTCCCTGGCATGCTATAACAGGTCCACTGATAAAACCTTTGTCAATGGCAACCTAGTGAAAAAGAATGCATTGGTGTGGGCGATATCTCAGGTATTCAGGAAATCTGGGAAATTTAGTAACGGAGATTATAATAAAAGACAGAAAAATTAATCAATAATTTAAGTCAAAGTATGAAAGCCAGAGGGTCTCTTTGGCAGCATTTAAAGGGCTCTAATCTTTTGCAACCAAAGTGCCAGAAAGGCAAAATATCAGGCCCAGAACTTAATTATAAGATAGCATATGGCCAGGCGCGGTGGCTCATGCCTGTAATCCCAGCACTTTAGGAAGCCAAGGCGGGCAGATCACTAGGTCAAGAGATTGAGACCATATAGGCCAACATGGTGAAAACCTGTCTCTACCAAAAACACAAAAAAATTATCTGGGCATGGTGGCGTGCACCTGTAGTCCCAGCTACTTGGGAGGCTGAGGCAGGAGGATCGCTTGAACCTGGGAGGCGGAGGTTGCAGCGAGCCGAGATCACACCACTGCACTCCAGCCTGGTGACAGAGCAAGACTCCATCAAAAAAAAAAAAAAAAAAAAAAAAAAAAAGATAGTATATTTACAGCTAAATTCTCAATCCCAGCAGGTCTGTTGTTCCAAGGTCAGGGTCCTGACAGGGATGGAACAGGACTATGAAACACGGGATGACATGGTTGAAAGAACATGGCATTCCTAGGAGAAACAGATGGACAGCCAACAAGTGTATTTTTTAACTTATACAACCAAAAAAATTGAGGATAGATAATCAAGAGAATGAGAGCAGTTGCTCCACTAAAAAGCTGTTTATAAGCTCCAGCCAGTTTTGAGGCATAAAATTCAATGACTGAAAGAGATGCTGAGTCCCTAGGAGAAGGAAATTTACAACCCTGTAGCAAATATATTTGGTAGTTCTCCCTAAGGGGATCTAAGCCATAAACTTGAGAAAGGAATACTCATATATTTTTACAGCCGTTGGACACAGGATCCATGTTAACATTGATAACCACAGGCCTCAAAAGTCATCATGGCCCCCTGTTCAAGTAGAGATATATGGGAGCCAGGTATAGAGTCGAGTCCTGACCTAGGTATGGCTTACAGCAGGTCTGTCTACTAAGTCCATGGTGACCACTGCTTTGGTCTCCAATGTGTAATTAGGCTGAACATACTTGGTAGTATGCAGAACCACCATAATTGGTCCTTGGTATGTAAGGTACAACCCACCACAGCAGAGAAAGTCAAATGCAAACCTCTGAAACTTTCCTTTTATAACCCAAAATAATATTTCATCCTGGTGATAATGGTAGGGGATAGTGTCACACTTATAGACCTAAAAAAATGTAGGGGTAGTGGAGACCATCACGTCTCTATTAAATTCATCATTGCCTAATGAATACAACAAAACCAGGTGGATCCTGAAGATGACATTTCACTACCATAAACTTAACCAATTGCAGCTGCTATGCCAGATGTGGTGTGTTTACCAAAACAGATTAACACAGCCTCTGGTACAAGCTGTAGTCATTGATCTGGCAAATGCGATCTTTTTCACTCCTATCAGGAAAGCGGATAAGAAGCAACACATATCCAGTTGAAGTGGACAAACATATACATTTAGTCTTGCTTCAAGACTACATTAACTCTGCAACCTTTGTCAGAATCTAGATGAATCACCTGACTCATCTAGACATTTCACAACTCACCACGTTGATACACTATATTGACAGCATCATGTTAATCAGACAAGAAGATTAAGAATTGACAAGTGTATAGGAGGCCTTCGTTAAAACACATGTGCTCTAGAAGGTAGAGGATAAACCTTACAAAGATTCAGGGGCCTACAAATTCTATATAACATTACAATTTTAAGAGATCGAGTGATATGTAGTATGCCAGAACATCCCCTCCTATGTAAAGGGCAAATTATTATGTTGCAGGATCCCTACCATGAAGAATGACACCTAATATTTCTTCTCAGGTTGTAGAGGTAGCGTATTCCATACTTGGGAATGCTGCTCTAACCAATTCGCCAAATGATATAAAGGCAGTCGGCATTGACTATGGCTGCACACAAGAAAGAACTCTGCAGCACTTCGCCAGGCTGCGGTGCAAACAGCCTGCCTCTTAGGCTGTAGAACTTATCAGTCCCTATGGTATTAAATCTTCTCAAGATTTGAAGCAATTCTAAAAAATGATATAGTCTTGCAATAATTACATATAGGTAATTCTGACAGCACCGGTTCCTTAAGCCTATCATGTTTCATGTTTAAAATTTGGCTACTGGAAAGAAACATATCATTTTCCATATTAGAACTGATGTGATTACTAGTACCATTTCTATATGAAGACAATGTCTAGATAATGAATACAAATAGTGGTAAATGAGGGGATTTTTCAGAGGCTTCCAGAAGCCAAAATAATGTCTTGAAAAATGAAAGAGCTGATGAACTACACAGTTATTTCCTCTATATAAAACTGTAATCTTCAACTCTTCAACCTCCTTAGGACCTTCAAGGTCATCTAGTCTGGCACTTTAATTTTACAAATGAGGAAACTGAGGCAAAAAGAAAGAAAAAGGATTAAAAATTTCCCTGATAAATTTTCAGTTTAAATTTGACCAAAGCCTAATTTACATCCAATTATATTCTCATAAAACCAAGTCTCATCAATTCCATATTTAACAATTAAAAACTCAAATCAATCAAATCTAAAATGCAATCATATAAAAGAGATTCATATATTAAATCATAAAAAATAGAACAGGTGATTAAAAAAGGAGTCATTTGTTCAGCCATCTCCTTATCTGGAAACATAGTTCACGTGTCACATGGTCTTAAGCCTTTATTTCTTCTAACAAAACCCTTTATACAAACTCATAATGACACAAACTTGCTAAAACTTATATCCCCATTTCTCCTGATTAATTTATAGACTGAACATCATCACTTTTAATCATTTTATGAGTCTGGTATTTTTATGGCTGGTTTTTAATATCACAGTGCAGTTGTTTCAGAGATCTCAAAATATCATTTATAGTTATCACCTATTTCAAAAACACTGTTAGAGAAAACCATCACATAAAAACCTAATGTGAGAAAGTACGAAAATAAAGGAAGGGATAAAGTTCCATGGAAGCACAAGGAAGGAAGTATAGAACTCTCTTCAGAAGGGGTGAGGAGTGTTTTATAGAAGTAATGTATGATATTGGCCTTGACAAATGAATAGAGATTGTCCAGATAAGAGAAAGAGGAGAGGCCTTTCGAAAGCCAACAGAGCAAACAACATTTCAAGGACTCTGAATTGTGAAAGAGAAGGATGAATGGTTCTGTTCTATAGGAGCATAAAACACGAGTGAGTGCAGGAAGTAAAAGGAGGAGCAGAGACAGATGATGAAGCTGAGAAGGCAGACTGGGGAAAGATTGTGAAAGGATATACATGCTATTCTAAGACCTTCAGATCTGTCTGTACAAGTAGTGGTAAACTACTAAAGGTCTTAAGTGGGAAGTTTCAGTGTCTCATTTGCATTTTAAAGTGGAAATGCTAATATCAATGTGGAGGAAAAACTGGCGGCATGGAGACCAGTGACAGAAATATTGTAATAGTTCAGCAAGAGATGTGAATTGTCGCTTTGAGAGATAAGAGAGCAATACAAATTAAAAATGGGTTGATTTTCTGCCTTAGATGATGGTGTAATGATGATACCATTAACAACAAAAAAGGGGGATACAGAAATGTGAACACGAAGTCGTAATTTAAAAAGAAGATTGTGTAATTTGGGAATGCCTTCAGCTTCATGTAACAAAGAACATCTATCACTGGTGTAACACAAATAAGGTTTCATTTTTCTCATTCAACAAGAAGTCTGGAAGTGGGCAGCTACTGTCACTTGCTTAGAACTTGGTAATATTTTGGCTTCACCAAGGAAGAAATATGGATGGCAATATGTGCATGAAAAGTGTTCAACATCATTAGCCATTAGAGAAATGCAAATTAAAACCTGGAAAATGTGACCATTTCCACTCCTATCAGGAAAGAGGATAAGCAGTATATACTCACTTGAAATGGACAAGCATACACATTTAGTCTTGCCCCAAGGCTGTATAAAGTCTACAGTCTCTGTCACAGTTTATGACATGACTATGATGAGATACTACTATGCATATATTAGAGCTACTAAAATTCAAAAACTGATGCTATCAAGTACTGGCAAAGATATGGAAAGATTAGAACTTTCAAACATCGCTAGTGGGAATGCTAAATGATACAGTCACTTTGGAAAATCATTTGGCATTTTCTTATAAGGTCTTACAAAGTTAAACATACATTTACCATATCACCCAGCAGTCCCACTCCTAGATATTTACCCAAGAGAAATTAAATTTTATGTTTACACAAAAACCCATACATGAATTTTTATAGCAGCTTTGTGAATAATCACTAAAAACTGGACACAGACCAGGTGCAGCGGCTCACGCCTGTAATCCCAGCACTTTGGGAGGCCGAGGCGGGCGGATCACCTGAAGAGGGAGTTTGAGACCAGCCTGACCAATATGGAGAAACCCCATCTCTACTAAAAATACAAAATTAGCTGGGCATGGTGGCGCATGCCTATAATCCCAGCTACCTCGGAGGCTGAGGCAGGAGAATTGCTTGAACCCAGGAGACGGAGGTTGTGGTGAGCCGAGATTACACCATTGCACTCCAGCCTGGGCAACAAGAGCAAAACTCCATCTAAAAAAAAAAAAAAAAAAGGAAACAACTCAAATACCCCTCAGCCAGTGAATGGATAAATTGTTGTCATTCACACAGTGGAATATTATTCTGCAATAAAAAGGCACAAACTACTGAATACAGCATGTGTTCATTATGTTTAGTGAAAAAGACAGAAATAATCACATGAAGGATTCCATGTATATGATAGTCTGAAAATGCAAAAATAAACATTAAACTAAGGTAAAACTAAAAGAACTGTAATCATATCAGTGATGGCCATGAACAGAGTGAGGAAACTGACTACAAAGAGGCATGAGGAGATTTCACGGGATGATGGAAGTGTTCAATATCCTGATTATGGTGGTGGTTATACACTTGTATATATTTATTAAAACTCATGGAATTATACACCTAAAAGGGTAAATTTTACTGAATGCAAATTATACTTCAACAAATGTGATATTTAAAAGGCTAGATCATAAGATAATTGCTTATTTTCTGGATAAAAAAATGAATAGTCTTGTAAGACTAAGGTGTTAACATTAACGCTTAATATGGTGTGGAAACATTAACGCTTAATATGGTGTGGAGGAAGCAAAATCAGAGACTTAGTATCCCATAGTAATTTAATGGTCAGAATTTTTAATGTTCAAAGATGTGTCTTTTCACATTTATGGGAAATATTCAATGGACTTGAGAATGATTTTATTTTCTTGATGCTGTGTAACCATAAATTTCCGATAAACTTTACCTTTTTAGAACTTTTTTACTTTCCAACTCTTGTTACTTTGAGCAACTTCTCAGTCAACGACCTGTATTTACTTTTATTTCATTATTTATTTTTTATTCTTTATACCTTATATGGTATACTATTTTACTAAATAAATCTATAATTTATTATTATAGATTTACATTTTACTAAGTTCATCAAATATAAAGAGATGTAGAGGCTTTTAAAAATCTGATCACATATACACATATAACATATAATGCCACGATTTTTACATTTCTATTTTACCATAAAAAGACTAACTTTCAGCTAATGAAAAAATATGATACATAGACATCATATGCAAAATTATGATAGACACATATAGATATCATAGTTTTGTATAAGACAGTAGTTAAGAACTTTGTATTCTTCTATTGCTAAGAAATAGCATTTTACCTATTTTTCAAAATTTCCTGTGTGCATTGCTAATGATAACCATTCAACTTCTCTAATTATGTCAAAATTGTATCTTGGAAGACAATGGTTCAATTCACTGTGACTTCACAAACAGCATTAACTCAATAGAACTCTACATCAGACCTTTTTCTCCCATTTTCTCATAACAGAATCTCTAGCTTATGAATACAAGAGTAGCATACAATCAGAAGTAGGTTCAAGGACAATGGTGTTGAGTTTTCTGGGTTTATATGCACTGGACTTGTGAAGTATCTTTGCCTGAGTTCTCACCTTAAGTCTCCTAAAAGACAGACAAGCCTGAGCAGCATTAAAAACACCGGCGATTTGTTCTCAGGTTAAATTTCTCTTCTACTTATGTATGTGTTTTGCATGGTTTTGTCATGTTTGTCCTACACAGTGATTTCTCTTTGGAATCTGCCCCACCTTCCTAGAGGCCTGGGGAAAACTTCCAAACAGTGGCTATGAATGCACCTCAAGACCCATTTTCTGACCTCTTCTCTACACTGTACTTGACTGTTTAATTTCCTATTTAGGACAAATTAATTGTTGCATGCTCTAATGAGACTGCAAAGGATCCCGTTCCAGTCCACAATCTTGGAAGAGGTTACGCAGAGGTTGTCCAGATTGATGGTTCCAGGGTGGATGACCTGAAAATGAACTTTGACTAAACTTTGCTCTTTGTGCACTTGCCAGTCTGCACTTGGAAAGTGGCAATTGTTTGTAGCAGACAGTTTAAAACTTCAGGCTAAGATTTTGTGTGGAGGTTCGCCTTTGGAAGAGGGAGAGGGAAAAAAAACCCTTTGTCAATCTTTTCAATACTGGTTTTATCAATTGTTTCTCTAAGTGTTTTATTTGTTATTATATCCAAGCTACATTTCAGAATGGAAAATATTAGCCCAACTAAAAATATCTTTTTTTTTCATTTTCCCTTGTTCCAGACGCAATATAAGTTAGAATTATTTTTTTAACTTGAACCCAAACTACTATAATACAAATCATATAATGCCCTTACTTAAGAATTTTGATAATATGCTTACAAATATTTATTAGTTCCCCCAACCTGTGAACCATGCATTAAATCCATTCACTGATTGGATATAATTTATCTCTGGTTTATGTTGGCATTGAAGACAACTGTGTTGAAATGATTAAATTTCAACTCTGCAATCCAAGACTACAATCTAAAGATTCCTCCTAAACTAATTATTCATCAAAATGAATATTAGAGAACTTTTTCCATTTAAGTGCCAGTACAAAGTGACAGAACATTCTGAAATAAATTATTCAGGATCAGCCTACCCTGGCAGTTAGGCTGGAGTCTATGTGTTCTATAAAACCACATTTTGAATAACATAAAACTACTCTCCACTTAAACATAAATAAAATAACAGTGTTATTTTAGATAATATTCTTCACTATGTTTCCTCATAAGCAGTTGATTAAATGTCACATTATTCTCATAAGGAATCATGAATAGGAAGTGCCATCTGCTTATGAGAGATGGGCAAATTGACATTGGAAAATGGCTTCGAATGTTTTATGAAACAATAGATTTGGAACAAGAAGCCAACATTTCTTTTCTGGCCACTTTTCATTTTTCTTCATCCTTGCATCCATTATTTCCTGAAGTGACCTACACAATCGAGGTGGTACCCAACTATCTCCCTTAGTCTCACAGTAACATTAGGTGAAAACAAACAAAGATGGAGAGGCCTTAACATACCCCTGTATTGGTAGGTAGAAAATATTTTACTGGTATCTTTCTCATTGACCAAAGTCCCATAAAAGTATACAGTAGCATCATAAAAGATCACCACACACTTGGAACCAGACTGAAGTGGACATAAAAGACTCTCAGTCTTCCTTTAAAATCTGTGTAAACTCCCAATCTTAGTAACACCCTAGAGAAACCAGATTGTTTCACCTTCTTAGAAGCATTCTTTATGTCTTAGTTGAATTGGGCTTCTTTTCCATAGGTTTTGGGGAACAGGTTGTGTTGATTACGAGTAAGTTCTTTAGTGGTTATTTGTGAGATTTTGGTGCACCCCTCATCCGAGCAGTACACACTGTACCCATTTTGTAGTCTTGTATCCCTCACCTGCCACTCACTGTTTCCCTCAAGTCCCCAAAGTCCATTGTATCATTCTTATGCCTTTGCATCCTCATAGCTTAGCTCCCACTATGAGTGAGAACATACAATGTTTGGTTTTCCATTTTTGAATTAGTTTACTTGAATAATGGTCCCCAATTCCATCCAGATTGCTGTGAATGCCATTATTTCATTCCTTTTTATAGCCGAATAGTATTCCACTGTGTGTATGTATATATATTGTGTATATACACAATTTCTTTATCCACTCATTGATTGATGGACTTTGGGTTAGTTCCATATTTTTGCAATTGCAAAATGTGCTGCTATAAACATGCTTATGCAAGTGTCTTTTTCATATAATGACTTATTTTCTGGGCAAATACCCAATAATGGAATTGCTAGATCAAATGGTAGTTCTACTTTTAATTCTTAAAGGAATCCCCACACTGTTTTCCACAGTGGTTATACTAGTTTACATTCCCACCAACAGTGTAAAAGTGTTCCCTTTTCACTATATCCCTGCAAACATCTATTTTTTTTTTTTTTAATTTTTTGATTATGGCCATTCTTGGGGGAGTAAGATGATATTGGATTGTGGTTTTGATTTGCATTTCCCTAATCATTAGTGATGTTGAGTATTTTTTCATATGTTTTTTGGCCATTTGTATATCCTGTTTTGAGAATTGTCTATTCATGTCCTTAGCCCACGTTTTTCATGGGATTGTTTGTTTTTTCTTGCTAATTTGTTTGAGTTCCTTGTAGATTCTAAATATTAGTCCTTTGTTGGATGTATAGATTGTGAAGATTTCTCCCACTCTGTGGTTGTCTGTTTACTCTGCTGTTTCTTTTGCTGTGCAGAAGCTTTTTAGTTTAATTAAATCCTACCTACTTATCACTGTTTTTGTTGCATCTGCTTTTGGTTAGAATCAATATTGTGAAAATGACCATACTGCCAAAAGCAATCTACAAAGTCAATGCAATTCTTATCAAAATACCACCATCATTCTTCACAGAACTAGACAGGACAACACAAAATTCATATGGAACCAAGAAAGAGCAGAGCCAAAGCAAAACTAAGCAAAAAGAACAAATCTGGAGGCATTACATTACCTGACTATAATATACTGTAAGGCCATAGTCACCAAATCAGCATGGTACTGGTATAAAAGTAGGCTCATAGACCAATGGAACAGAATAGAGAACCCAGAAATAAAGCCAAATATTAAAGCCAACTGATCTTCGACAAAGCAAACAAAAACATAAAGGGGGGAATGGACACTCAATTCAACAAATGGTGCTGGGATAACTGTCAAGCCACATGTAGAAGAATGAAACTGGACCCTCATCTCTCACCTTATAAAAAAATCTACTTAAGATGGATCAAGGACTTAAATCTAAGACCTGAAATCGTAAAAATTCTAGAAGACAACATCAGAAAAAACCCTTCTATACATTGGCTTAGGCAAATAATTGGGGCTTTTAAAAAAAGATTTCTTTAGAAGGCATCAGAGCCCCCATTGGACTATGGGGTTTCACCATGTTCGTCAGGATAGTCTCGATCTCCTGACTTCGTGATCTGCCTGCCTCAGCCTCCCAAAGTGCTGGGATTACAGGCGTGAGCCACTGCATCCAGCCCATAATTATTTTTTAAAATATTATCCCTTCTAATGTTACTGTACACTCCTAAGGCCAGTCTTCCATGCCCAGAGACAAAGTAACTTGAGACTGCTAAATCAACTCCTCAATGTTTCTCCAAGTTTTTGTTTGTTTGTTTTTTTGTTTATTTGTTTGTTTGTTTGCTAGAGTTCTCTAATATCGACCAGTACCTGTTGACTGGCACAGTTAGGCAGGGATCAAGGAATCAAGGAAGGCATCTTTCTAGACTATAGTCAACCAGTACACACTCATCAACAAGGCTGGCCTATAGAAAAAAAAAAAAAAAAAAAAAAAAAAGCCATTCTGTGGATTCTAGCATCTTTTGACATTACATTATCCTTGGGTGAATAGGAGTGAGGAAAGAGTGTTGATAGAAACTTCAATAAACTGCACTCTCTACACTTTACTTCCCTTAATTTGTCCATTACAAATCCAGAATCAACATTGGAACTGGAAGTCATGGGCAGGCATAAAATAAAAGTCTTAGAAATAGAACTCCAGAAGCAGTGTTCCTGCAATACTCCTTCCACCTGAAATAGCAATTGACTGAATAATCCGTAATATATTGGCCCAGTCTCCTTTGCAAGAATAGAGCTTGATTGTTACATCCTAAGCTAAGTTAAGGTGAAGCTGAAATGAAAGAGGCAGAAGCAAATCCTCTGATGAACAAAGATGATCTGGGTTAATATCAGAAATGAAAGTGGCAGAATGTGCCGGGAAAAAAAAAAAAAAAAAGCCTTTTGGACTTGGAGAGGGATATCTGCTAAATGGAATGTCTTTCACTGTTTTCCATGAGGCATCATCAGCTCTTTGGGGTGATTTCAAATCACACCAGGTGGTACTAACTTGGCTCAGAGACTAGAAATTGAGACACAGCTATGATCAGGTACTTATCACAGTTTAGGATGCTACAGAAAATGATAGAGCAATGACCTATTCTGTTGCTTCCATTCTTCACAGCTTTCACTTTTTTACTTTCCTCTGGAAGGCAATTTGATTTTAGTGATGTTGTTGTTATGAACTTTTTTTTAAGTCACTGACTTATCTTTTGGTAGAAATTTAAGATGGAACTCTGCTGTTCCTGTAAAACAACGCTCTAGACTCAGTGGAAAAAAATGATTGACAGCTCAGTGCCTTTTGAGGGTTTCTTCCAAATTGAACTTCATGTCAAGACTTTCAGGCATCTAAATTCTCAAATTATTACGTATAGAGAGCTCTAGGTGTCCTGCAACCTTCTCCACTGGCTACATGCCTCTTTCTTTCCTCTTAAAACAGTACTGGGAACAGAAGTACTAACAAGGCTAAGATCACAGTGCAACCAAGAAATATTAGACAAAAGCTAATTCCATTTTTTTTAATAATCAGTGTCCCTGAGCACCGATCACAAGCAAATGAGAGTGTAGCTTAGCTTAAGGTTAATTTCTTCATCACAAATAATTATAGTACACTGGTTTTGTACTATCAACTCTTACTATATTTTCAAGTGATTCACTACCAAAACAAAAAAAGCCTGAAAGACTAAGGGCACACGGCATTAGGGGAATGAAAATTGTTTACTCTACAAAGCACATTTTTGAATTGTTAAATATAATAACTGGTTTGAGTTAAATGATTGGCATGCTGGAAAAATTTAGAAGGGGTAAAATTTGTTTCCCTAGAATATATCAGTCTATTAATTATTAAGGCAGGCAATCCATGTTTATATGAAGAAAGATTGTTCACTTGTGTACGTATAAATAGTCATTTAAAAATGGCAATGATTAAAACTTAATACTAAACTAAATTTTTCATTTATGTATATTTTAAATAAAAAATATATAAAACTTCAGTTTCCTATTTAGAGAAGACTTTTATTTCTAGGGGGCCATTGTAACATTCAAGGATCTGTGGACCTCTGTATTATCATTATATTCATTCTTTTATCTTTTTTATGCTGATTCCCTTGCTGGGTTTTTTTCTTCCTTTCTGTTTAGGGAAGGCAGCTTTCCTTTATATTATTCTCAATATTGTTGAGGTGTGAAGCAAACACTAAGACAATCAGGTACAAGCTATTCATCAGGATTAGGTAAAAGTCAGAACTATTCAACCGAAATTAATAAGAAGGGATGTAACAAACCCACCTTCTTACAATTTATTTGAAAGTCAAATAATATCAATTAGCATTTATCAAATAAGAATGGGCAGGTGAGAGTGACAGCATTTTACCTACCTCAAAGGAACATGTGATGATGAATGACTCACTCATGAAATATTTTAAGTCAGCATTTCTTGAGCACTCACTGACTGTATTTAAGCAAATGCAAATATCTAAATAAAACAGAAAAACTCAGTTGTAAAGCCACAGTTGGGTGGACACAAAGCCATTATCCTTGGCATTTCACTGAGATAGAGTCCTAACCTTCTGTCTGTTCATGTCCTAAGAGATAAGCACTAAATAACGTTTATCTGGATTCTATTTGATTAGTTTCAGTGCAAAAAATCATTTTCTGGGTAAGTGTATTACTCTCTTCTAAGGAGCTCCTGGGACTCCACAATTAATTTCCCCCAATCCCTCCAAGATGGCTACTATTAAATCCCTTTATGAAGAGAAAAAATGAAAGCAAAGAGAGAACTCTTACCCTTGTCTCAGTTTACTTACTGGTAAAGTATGCTTCCTGCAGGGAAAAACAGAGAATTCTTGACCTTGCAGCTCCTGATGTGTTCAAGTTTAAATTCACTGAGAAAGTTCAAGCTGTTTATATTTTATTTGAATATTTTATGTCAATGTTGACATCAGTATTATGAACATGGAATAAAGTGTTGAAAGCAAATGTGGCTAGTGAGATATGATTAGTTTACATTATGCCTATAAATTTGAATGTATTAGATTTCTTAGCCTTCCAGTTAAATAGATAATTAATGTCAAGAAAATATAATTGTTTATATTAAATAGTTACAAAATTAGAATTTTATGGAAAGATTATTTGACTCAGTTACTGTTTATCTTTTCATTCATTCATTCATTCATTAAACATATAAATATGGAGCACCTGCAGCTGTGTACTAGAGCTAAATGCATAGTGAATAGGCATTGTGTGAGGGCTGAGGATATACACAGGGGGCCAGCAGACTCCATCCCTGCCAGCATGGAACTCATAGTTTGGCAGAGGAAAACCACAAAGTCCATTTAAACATCTCATGATACACAAGCATAAAGAGAGCTATCAATGTAGTACACCACATGGGCACCTAATCTACCAGGGATAACCAAACAAAGACCAAGAAAAACATCTTAGTGACAAAAACAAGGTATGCAAGGATTAGAAAAGTATTGAGACAATTGATTTGATCATTAAATATAATATGAGGCCAGTTAAGCCTTATATTGTGGAGGTTGTAAGGATGCTAAGGAGAAAGGAGGAAAAAGTTAAAGCAAAACTCTTAGATTTAATGGATGTGATCTTAAAATGCCTTCTGTCTGAGAAATAAATGAATTTAATGAAAATATAACTCATTTAATGTTATAGAACATGTAAATTATTTTTCTGGGGACTGGTGGCTTACATGGTGAAATGCAATAAGTGTTTGCTTTAACTCTACTTTCAAGAAATACCTAGAGTTATATAAGTCATAGAGTATCAGTATATCACTTGATTATAAGTGTTTCTTCACAGTTATGCAGTGAAGTTGCCAAATAGGATGCAAACACATTTAATTAGGCAAATTGAATTAAATAGATACTAAAAGTGAAAAAATTAGTTATAACAGCCCAGAGATCTAACTTGAAATTTGTAGTGTCCTTTTAAATAACAGTATTTTTAGTTGAAGTATCAATAAAAACTTGCAAATCTGAGAAATTCCTGTCTTAATATGAGACAAATGAAATATTCAGCATTTACTAGGGAAATATTAAAATCTTAGAAAAGAAAAAATCAAAAATGAAATAAATACAAATCTATCAAAACACATACACTTGATGTTTGTAATAGTTTTCTAGGGCTGCTGTAATGAAGTATTACAAACTGAGTGGTTGAAACAACAGAAGTGTATTGTCTCACAGCTCTGGAGGCTTGGAATCCAAGGTCAAGGTGTTAGCAGGGTTGCTTCCATCTGAGGGTTGTGAGGAAGAATCTGTTTCATGCCTCTCTCCTAGCTTCTGGTGGTTCGCTACTAACCTTAATCTTTAGCGTTCTTTGGCATCATCTCAATCTCCGCCTTCATCTTCATATGGTATACCATCATGTTCATGTGTCTCCAAATTTCACCTTTTCATAAGTGCAACAATCATATTGAATTGGTCTTGTTCTAATGAGCTCATTTTAACTTGATTACCTTTATATAGACCTTATCTCCAAGTAGGGTCACATTACTAGGTACTGGAGGTTAGGATGTCAATATGCAAATTTGGGGAAGGGCCACATATAACAATACTGAAAACTACACATCGTTATTCAACGAAATCTAAGTAAATGGAGAAGCATGCGTTCATGAACTGGAAAACTCAACACAGTAAAAATGTCAATTCTCTCTAAATTGAGCTGTGGATATAATTCCAATGAAAATCCAGCAAAATATTTGTATGTATAGAAAGGTATATATTTGTATATATTTTTATATAGAGAGAAAAGTATATGTGTATATACAGTTTTGTATATATACAAAAGTATATATTTGTATATAAAAGTATATATTTTTAAAAAGTATATATTTTTGTATATGTAGAAAATATGTATTGTAAAATTTATTTGAAACGACAAAAGAACTAGGACTACCAAAATAATTTTGAAAAACAATAAAGTCAAAAAAATCATACTACCCAACTTTAAGATGTATCATGAAATTACAATAATTAAAACAGTGTAGTATTCATCATGGGACAGACATACAGATGAATGACCATAGCAATTACACAAATAAACCCAAACAAATCCTTCAGATTGATTTTTGACAAAATGTGTAAAGACTGTTCAAGGGAGAAAGAATAGTCTTTTCAACAAGTGATGATTAAATAATTGGACACCCATGTGCCAAAAGATCAATCTCAACCTAAATGGTATATCTTATATAAAAAGTAATTCAAAAGTGATCACAAATATAAGTGTCAAATTGAAAGTTGTAAAACTTTTAGAATAAAACATAGGAGAAAATTCTGTGATCTAATGTTAGAGAGAGAATTCTCAGGTATGACAGCAAAAGCTCAACCCATAAAATAAGAAAATGATAAATGGACTTATCAAAATTTAAAACTTCACTCTTCAAAAAACACTGTTGCAAGAAAGAAAAGACAAACTACACTTTGTGAGAAAAGATTTGTAAATCACCTATCTGAAATGGAACTTGTACTGGGAACGTATGAAGAATTCTGAAAACTTAAACACATTTTCAAATGGGCTAAAGATTTGAGCAGAAATTTATCCAAAGAAGATATATAACAGGCAAATTAGTGTAGAACTTTAGAATGTGTTAACTCTGTTCTTTCCTCCTTTATATGTAAATTCTATAAATATTGATTTACTTTATTTGAACTAATTTCTCCAAATTATTCGATATTTTCATATTTATTTATAGCTAACAACTTTTTAGATTTAAAGACCAGTTTACAAATTTATTTACTCAACATTCTTACATCTTAGTCCTTTTTCTTAGGTTAAATTTTCTTCTTACTGTAGTAGATGCTTTGTTTGCTTGCTTGCTTGTTCACTTTAAATACATTTTTCCCTAACTCCTAAATGATAGTGAAGCTGGACATATGTTTTTTGGTTGGTGGTTCATTTCTTTCACCATTTTGAAGATTTTTCCATTATCTCTGGCTTCCTGTTGCTGTTGATAAGTCTACTGTTTAGTTGGAGTTCTTTTATAGATAATCCTTTTCTTCTGTAGCTTTTAAGATTTCTCACTTGGTATTTGGTGTTTTGCAGTTTTACTGTGATGTAGCTAGATAAAAGATCATTTTTATTTACCATTTTTGGGACTCACTGTGATACTGAAAAATTTTCCCCTATTATCTCTATTTTTTCCTTCTGGGAGTCCTATCAGGCATCGGTTAAATTTCATTTTATCCTCTATGCCTTTTTTATAATTTTCAACTATATTACCCTCTTTGCTGCATTATAATAATTTCCTCAAACTTGTCTTACCAAAAAATATATTTCCAGCTTCACTATCATTTAGGATTTAGGGGAAAACATTAATTATCTTTAGCTATGTATAATCTACGGCTGAAGACTTCTATCAAGTTTTTAATTTTAGTGACTTCATTTTTACTTTCTAGAAAATCCATTTGACTATTTTTCAAATATGCTTCATGTTTTCTAATCATGTCCTTTTTCCTCCTTTATTTATTCTATTTTTTTATGTTTAGTTATTTTTAAACATATGTATTTTCTATTATCCAAGTGTTCTAATATCTAAAAGTCTCAGGTTTTATCTTACAGTTTGTTGTTTCACTGATTCTCACTCTTGGTAAATATTTTTTAGTGTAGTTACTTAGATTTGGATTATGAGCTCATCTTCAGCAGGACTTTTAACCGCGGGAATTGAGGACCAGTGCATGGAATGTCCCTCAAAAAAGTTCATTTTTCTTCTGTTAGCTGTCATTAGCAAAAGTATTACTAATTATGCATTAGCTTTTTAGTTTGGGGATTTAACCCTCACGCTTGCATGAATGGCCGTGGTTATATGTTCTAAAAGGAGCTTTTTTATTCTACCGAGAATCCAGAGCAAAAGAAAATGGCTAATTTTTTTTTCTATTTGTACTTTCACTGAAGTTGTAGCATTTTGAGCATCCTAACATTATATGAACATATGAGTTTCAATGCACCTCTTTGGATGGATTTAAATCCTAATCTGCTATCTTCATTTGAGCATCAGAAACAAAGTCCTTAGATTTTACCACGACTCAATCTCTACTACCCAATTTATCACCCACTCTCACCTCTAGTTACCATGGCATCAGCTATTGGGGTTAACACTCAGGTTCATTTCAGGGACCTAGTGATTACCTTCCAGTGAGCTCAGCTGTGCATGTAGATTGGTGTTTTGTTTTGTTTTTTCTTTATGGTAGTGGTAGCATTTGGGGGGTTAGTTTTATTTTTATTCCCTAAAACAGTACTCCCCCAACAATTTTTTAATCAGGGTACATGTTTCAAATAGGATTTACATGACAACCTGAGGTGAAATGGAAGAGAAGAGGCCTGGTTTTGCCACTGACTAGCCACATTGCTTAACATTTCCATATCCATTTCCCCATCTGTGAAATGGACACAACAATAGTACCTACTCTAAAAAGTTGTTATAAAAATTAAATGAATTAGTATCTGTCAAGTGCTTAGAATCTACTTGGCATATAATAAACACTGTTTAAGAATTTTTATATAAAAATGAAAATAAATAAGAAAATGTCAGTAGTGTTCTATTATATCAATGTGTATGATTAAAACAAAGAAAGTTTGTTTTACTTTAAAACCTGGCCCTAATTGTGTAAATAAAGGATTAATAAGAACCAAAAGTGTTTTTATTTAAAATCACTAGGTTAGCACACCTGAAGTTGAATGGTAACATTCACTCAATCCAATTCTCATCACTCAGTAACACCATTTCTCTTCTCCATCCTATATATTCACCTTGTCACTGACATGTCTCAAATTCCTGTAAGCAAAAAATTGTCGATAACAAGTAAAGTGACTACTGCATCTCTCTATTTCCCACACAGAGAAACACCCAGAGTTTCTAGGAAACACACAAATCCCAAAAGGAAATGACATTAAATGATTATAGGGGTTTCTTTTATCATCATTTTAACTTCTCAGGAATGACCACTTTGGCATATTGCATATTGGCTTCTCTATCAGCCAGCACCAGTCCAGTGGAGAGTAACTTCCTGAGGAACACAATGAGATTTCCAACAATCCATATATTTCTGTATATTTGGAGAAAGTCAAATTTCCAGTTATTCTTATAAATATTTAAGCTCAAAGTTAACACCCTCTTCCTTTGATTTGAATGGGCTTCTAATATTTGCATTTCCATTTCTTGGTCTGGCTAGAGATGAGTTAAAAACTAAAGCAGAGGCTGTCACATCTTTTCCTAGAATCTCTCTTAAAAGTTCTGTTTTTTGTTTTTTGGTTTTTTTTTTTTCAATAAAGTATTTTAGGGAAAGCTTCCCTAACTATCCATGTTAAGGAAGAAAAGAAAAACATTAACTTTAGGTTCAATCTTACCTAGTCATCAATAAGTTTTAAGTCAAAGCAGAAAGAAACTAGTCATAATTACCAAAAAAAAAAAAAAATCGCACAGAGTTCAGTAACACCTCTCAGTAAGTCTAGCACAGGCAATTTTTCTTCTTGCATTAGCTCCAATGATCATGTCCTCAGTTCAGCCGGCTTAGGTTTGCTTGCATTTAGGAGTCAAGTTGTTGGAAAAAAATGTTTATATTTAGATATTAGAGTTCCAGTCAGGGAGATTAGACGCTCACACTATCAGAATATAGGATTACTGTGTCCCACGGGGAGAACAGCAAACCTGCACCTAATGTTCACTGACCAGAAGAATAAGCAGAATCACCTGCCCAACTTAAATAGCCTTCTTTCCTTCCCTGGAGTTAAGTGCGATCAGATTTAATCATTCTTTGTACCTATGATGATATAAAATTTGGTTTCACTGGTTTCCAATATATTTTTTGAAAATTGAAAGAGAAAAAGGAGAACAGCATTTGAATCAGTAACAATTCAAGATCTATCCTAGATTTCACAGGGGTATAATCATAAAAGAGAGTCATAAAGTAGAATTTGACATACATGATATACTTTCTGGTTTATATGCTACTAAACTTGCTTATTGATGCTTAAAATGGCTGAACATTTGATAATAGCATTATTGTTTTCAGAATATCAGAGATGTCTTTTCATTTAAAATCTTTGAGCTTTGTGCTTTAAGAGACGTTCTTTCAATACACCAAAGCAATGAAAACGTGTGACTCAAAATATGCAATTCATACCTGTTTTAAAATTGTCCTAGGGAGTACAAGATTCAAAAGTGACATTTGTTAGAAGAATTTAGTTCATTAGAACTAGAATCAATGATTGAAATTTTCAGGAAGGCATATATTAATACACAACATACAAAATAAATTTTTAACAATTAGAGCTGCCAGATAATGAAATAGGTTCTCTTATGAATTTATTAGTTTCCTATCAGTGGATGCAAAAATGGAATAATGGGACACGAAGGCATCTAGTTACAGAAGGTTCTCATATGTTTATAAACTTGAATCACACTCAACCTGGATGATTTCTTATCAGAGCACTACTAGGGATGACTTGAATGAGCTAATTCCTAAGATCTCTTTGAGTTCTAAAAGTCTTTGTTATTTACTAGAAAAAACAATTGTTCACTTATTTATAATTATCCCCCTCTCTTTGAATGTGTTGAACTCTTCCAGAAATAGTCAAGGCAAGCTGCAACGTGAGAAATGGTCCCAACACAGTCAGTCTAAGGTTGACTAAACAACCCCAACCAAATCACAACAGTAGCTCTAGATTAGAGTGGGAATTGTAAATACAAAGCAGGAAATATCCTTTGAAATCAGAGTAAACAGACTATAACTCACTGTGGTTATTGTGTAGTCCTGAGAAAAGACAAGTTGGGATTTGCATTAGTTTGTTTTGAGTTGCTAAAAAGGAATACCCAAGACTGGGCAATTTATAAAGAAAAGAGGTTTATTTTGCCCATGGTTCTGCAGACTGTACAAGCATGGCACCAGCATCTGCTCGGTCTCTGCTGGGGTCTCAGGAAGCTCCCAATCACATGAGAAGGCAAGGGGAGAGCAGGCATGTCACATGGTGAGAGAGGGAGCAAGAGAGAGAGGGGGAGGTGCCAGATTCATCTAAACAACGAGCTCTCATAGTGATGAGTGAGCAAGAACTCACTCATCACTACAGGAAGGGCACCAAGCCATTTATGAGGGATCCGCCCCTATGACCAAAACACCTCCCTCTAGGCCCTATCTCCAACATTGGGGATCACATTTCAACATGAGATTTGGAGGAGACAAACATCCAAACCATATCAGGTTTGCTTCAATCACAACCTTTTGCTTATTCTGGAAATTACTGGCTTGAACTTTATTCAACTGGAAATAAACCAAGATATTAGAAGGTCCCTGAGATCTTCCCCAGATTTGCATCTCTGAATAAGGCATATCAGGGCACATTTCTTTCATGTGGTACATATTTTAAGATGTTTGTTAAATAAATAGAGTTCAATTTTTGTAGGGAAAAAAAGGGAAATCTTGCACACTGCTGGTGGAAATGTAGATTGGTGTAGCCATTATGAAAAACAGTATGAAGGTTTCTAAAGAAATTAAAAATAGAACTACCATATGACCCAGCAATCCCTCTTTTGGGCATATACAGAAAGGAAATAAAATCAACACTGTGTAAAAATATCTGCATTCCCATGTTCATTATAGATTACTCACAGTAGCCAAGATATGAAAACAACCTAAGTGTCTGTCAACAGAAGAATGGATAAATACACTGTAGTGTATATATACATAAACAATGGAATATTATTCATCATAAACAAAGAACAAGATCTTGCCATTTGTCACAGTATGGATGACCTTGGAGCACATTATGCTAAGTAAAATATGCCAGCCAAAAAAAAAAAAAATTACATAATAGCACTTATACGTGGAATCTATTTTTTTATTCAAATATACCAAGATAGAGAACAAAAAGAGCAGTTACCAGGGTCAGCCTGCAGGGAGGAAATGGCGAGGTACAAATCAGAGGATATAAAGGAACAGGTATGTAGGATTAGCAAGTCTAGAGATCTAAAGTACCACATGAGCACTACAGGTAATAAAATTGTACTGTATTTAGGATTCAAGCTAAATGAGTAGATTTTAGCTGCTCTGGCCACAAAAACACAAAAAAAGGTAACTGTAAAGTAAGTGTGTTAATTTATATCACTGTAGTAGCCCTTTTACTATCCATATGTATTCCATAACATCATGATGTATATATTTAAATATATATATCATATTTTATATATTTAAATATATAGTAAATAGATCATATATCATATTTATATACTTAAATATACAATATAAAATATATATGTAAATATTATAATACAATTTATTTAAAAATATAATTAAAAATGTTTTAATTGAGTAAAATTTTATTTGTCCTTTATTAAAACCATTAAGGTAGATGAAATAGGAAGCATTATCATGGAATGCAAAATAATCACCATTAGTTATCTTTGCTCATTATAATTTTTATTTAATAAAAACAAAGATATTAATACACTGACATATCAACATTATGATAAAATATTAATAAAAGCTAATGAAAAAGTACATAGATAATAATTGGCATTTGATTAGAAATCTTAATGATTAAAGAGGCACTTCCTAAGAAAGGTTTATTTCCTCAGATTACTGAAGCAATGGTCTCCAATTATTGATCTAGTACCCTGTCAGTAATAAATTTGAACATGATCTCCAATGTACAGACATTTTTGTTAATTTATAAATTATATTTATGGTGTATTTCCACAGTAGCTGAATTTTAAAGTGCAAAATACATTTGGGGAGAGTTGCATTGTAACAAAAGCAGAAAATTTAAATAATCTTTTTGATCCTTTCAAATTTCTTTGTCTAGCTTATTATTTAACTTTATTATGTGGTAGATAAAGAGACCTTACACACAGAAAGATAGTTAGCTTAAAGATTTTTGTTGCTTGCACGTGTATTATTAGACTATCTTCAATTCATGTTGTTTTGTTTCTGTTTTGCAAGAAATGCTTAAGCTTCCTATTTGTTTAATTAGAGTCTCATTTACTTGACAGAATCAGTGATTTCCTATGGGTCCTGGAAATGTTGATTATCACAGGAGTCTTGCTTCATTCTTGCTACTATAACAAAATACCCTAAACCAAATAGTTCTAGAGGCTGGGAAGTTCAAGATCAAGATGCCAACAGATTCAATGTCTGATAGGGGCCTGTTCCTTATAGATGGCACCCACTTTATGTCTTCCCATGGTGGAAGGGGCCAAAGGAGCTAGGAGGCTCCCTTCAACCCCTTTTATAAAAGCATAAACCCCTTTTGTGGGAGCTCTGGCCTCATGACTTTATTACTTCCCAAAGGTATCACATTTTAATACTACCATATTAGTGATGAAATTTCAACTCATAAATTGTGGTGAGGACACATTTGACCATAGCAATACGGATTGCCAATCCACTCATAGGAGGAAATACATATTGGCTCATGACTTAGGGGATAGAATTTATCCTAGCTGAGGTGTCATTTTTGCTGGGTTTTTATAAAGAGCAGATAGAATTTATTCTACCTGAGGTGTCATTTTTGGTGTGTTTCTATAAATGCAACACAAAATCCTAACCTGCTAGAGTTTCCCTACCAAATGGATGTGTTGAATAATCAATAAGGGCTTTGTCCTAGTTCATTTTGTGTTTCTATAACAGAATGTCACTAACTAGGTAATTTATGATGAAGAGATATTTATTTTCTCACAGTTCTGGAGGCTGTAAAGTCCAAGATCAAAGTTCTCACAACTATGAGAGCCTTCCTTTTTAAAAAAAAAAAAAAAAAAAGAAAGAAAGAAAAACTTTTATTTTATTTTCAGGGGTACATGTGCAGGTATGGGTAAATTATGTGTCATAGTGGTTTGGTGTACAGATTATTTCATCACCCAGGTAATAAGAATGGTACCTGACAGGTAATTTTTCAATCCTTGCCCTTCTCTGGCCCTCCACCCTTAAGTAGACCTCAGTGTCTACTGTTCCCTTCTTTGTGTCCATGTGTATTCAATGTTTAGCTCCCACTTATAAGTAAGAACATGTGGTATTTGGTTGTCTATTCCTGAGTTAGTTTGCTAAGAGTAATGGCCTCTGGCTCCATCCATATTGCTGCAAAGTTCATGATCTCATTCTTTTGCATTGCTGTGTGTGTAGTATGCAATGGTGTATATGTAGCACATTTTCTTTAAGCAGCCCACTGTTGATGGGCATCTAGATTGATTCCATGGTGTTTGCTATTGTGAATAGTGTTGTGATGAACATAGGCATGTCTTTATGGGAGAATGATTTATATGTTCCTTCAGGGATATACTCAATAAAGGGATTGCTGGTTTAAATGGTAGTTCTAAGTTCTTTGAGAAATCTCTAAACTGCTTTCCACAGTGGCTGAACTAATTTACATTCCACCAGCAGCATACCAGCATTCCATTTCCTCTGCAACCTCACCAGCATCTGTTATTTTTTGACTTTTTAGTAATAGCCATTCTGACTGGTGTGAGATGGTATCTCACTGGTTTTGATTTGCATTTCTCTAATGATTAATGCTGAGCATTTTTTATATGCTTGTCGGCCACATGTATGTTGTCTTTTGAAAAGTGTCTGTTCTGCTTCTCAAAATAAGACATTTATGCAGCCAACAGATACGTGAAAAAATGCTCATCATCACTGGCCATCAGAGAAATGCAAATCAAAACCACAATGAGATACCATCTCAAACCAGTTAGAATGGCAATCATTAAAAAGTCAGGAAACAACAGATGCTGGAGAGGATGTGGAGAAATAGGAACATTTTTACACTGTTGGTGGGACTGTAAACTAATTCAACCATTGTGGAAGACAGTGTGGCGATTCCTCAAGGATCTAGAACTGGAAATACCATTTGACCCAGCCATTCCATTACTGGGCATATACCCAAAGGATTATAAATCATGCTGCTATAAAGACACATGCACAAGTATGTTTACTGCAGCACTATTCACAATAGAAAAGACTTGGAATCAACCCAGATGTCCATCAATGATAGACTGGATTAAGAAAATGTGGCACATATACACCATGGAATACTACACAGCCATAAAAAAGGATGAGTTCATGTCCTTTGTAGTGACATGGATGAAACTGGAAGCCATCATTCTGAGCAAACTATCACAAGGACAGGAAACCAAACACTGCAAGTTCTCACTTATAGGTGGGAATTGAACAATGAGATCACTTGGACACAGGGTACGGAATACCACACACCAGGGCCTGTCATGGGGTGGGGGGAGGGAGGAGGAACAGCATTAGGAGATATACCTAATGTAAATGATGAGTTAATGGGTGCAGCACACCAACATGGCACATGTATACATATGTAACAAACCTGCACATTGTGCACACATACCCTAGAACTTAAAGTATAATAATAATTAAAAGAAAGAAAGAAAGGAAAATGTCTGTTCATGTCCTTTGCCCACTTTTAAGTGAGGTTGTTTGTTTTTTTCTTGTTAATTTATTTAAGTTTCTAAAAGATTCTGGATACTAGATGGGAATGTATAGTTTTCAAATATTTTCTCCCATTCTGTAGGCTGTTTATTCTGTTGAAAATTTCTTTTACTGTGCAGAAGCTCTTTAGTTTAATTAGGTTCTATTTGTCAATTTTTGTTTTTGTTGCAATCGCTTTTGGTGTCTCCATCATAAAATCTTTGTCAAGGCCTATGTCTAGAATGGTATTTCCTGCAAGGGCCTTCTTTTTTCAATATCACATGGTGAACAAATGCTATATCCTCACAATGCAGAAGGTAGACAGGCCAGAGACAGCGGGGGAACCAAGGGGAGATAGAGAGAGAAAGAAGGCGGCTGGACTCCTCCTTTTATGAGGAATCCCCCCTGTGATAATGTCATTAATCCATTCATTAGGACAGAGACCTCATTGCCTAAAAACCTCTTATAGGTCCCACCTCTTACTACTGTTACAACAGCAATTAAGTTTCAACAAGACGAGACAAATATTCAAACCACATTAGGCTTGTTGGGAAAGACTGAGCACCATACAAATACCAATATTAGTCAAATTAACAATCATTGTTATTATTACATGAAGCTGACCATAGCAGTCTTTATATATAGGTCCACTTTGGACAAAAGTTGTGAAATAGTTGCTTTGTCTTTGACTTGACTCTTCTTTTAGCAGGGTCTTCTGTGTCAGCTCAATATCAGCTCCTTAATTACATCTAAATTGTGATATCATGCTAAAAGAAAAAGGCTAGCCAGATCCAGATCCTTTCATTCACTCGTTTATGGATTTATTTGCTGGTCATTTATTAATTAAGCACCTACTATGCTTTGAAGTCGCAATACCAAATATAAGAAATGCAACTGTAAGGCAGGCTGGTTCGTCTCTTCCTGGAGCATCAATATCCCATTAGGTTATCACTAGTAGAATCTTTCAGCTTGAAAAAAGACACCCCTTGAAGGTCATTAGGAGGGTTATTTAGAGAGAGTGACACAGAGCACTCAGAAAGCTTTCAGCAGATCATAATATGCACATAGAAGCCTACATATTCAAGGCAAAAGTTCCATCAATCAGCATAAAAGTTTGTATCCAGTATTTAAATCTACTCTTTCAATTATTGAAAAGAAAATCACCTAGGTGGCAGTTTTTTGGGAGGATAATGATAAAATCAGACCATCAATAGTCTCAGAATTAAGCTATGAAAATTTTATGGCTAGGAAATATTTAATTTTGTTTTATTTCACTATTATTCTACCCACCATCGTGTCTAGATTCACAGTGGGACCTCTCTAAATATTTGCTGAAGTAATATCAGTTGAAATATTTTCAAATTAGTAAAATTAAAAATAGTCCATTATGGCATTGTGAGAAAAAGATCAGATTATTTTAGAAGACCTTTAGGAATATACTTGGAGCAGGGAAATAGGTATATTATGTGTAAGATGTGACAAAGCCGTTCTTCCTCTTTGCCAGTGGCCAGCAAAGTTTTTCTGTAAAGAGTCAGATAGTAAATAGTTTAGGCTATACAGGCCATATAGCCTCTGTTACAACTGCTCAACTCTGTTATTGTAGCATGAAAGCAGTCATGGAAAAGATAAATAATTGAGTGTGGCTGTGTTCCCATGAAATTCTATTTAGAAAAACATTTGACTTGCCGACTGTAGTTTGCCAATCCTTCCCTGTATCATAAAGTTACAGATACTATACAAAGTCAAAGAAAAATATAGGATTTAGCCGCAAACTTTTAATAGAGTCAAATCATCTAAGGACTTTAAAGAGCAATGAGTGAAAAAAAAAATCAATAAGTCATGCTGCTATAAAAACACATGCACACGTGTGTTTATTGCGGCACTATTCACAATAGCGAAGACTTGGAATCAACCCAAATATCCATCAGTGACAGACTGGATTAAGAAAATGTGGCACGTATACACCATGGAATACTATGCAGCCATAAAAAAGGATGAGTTTGTGTCCTTTGTAGGGAGATGGATGCAGCTGGAAACCATCATTCTCAGCAAACTATCGCAAGAACAGAAAACCAAATACCACATGTTCTCACTCATAGGTGGGAATTGAATAATGAGATCACTTGGACACAGGAAGGGGAGCATCACACACTGGGTCCTATTGTGGGGAGGGGGTAGGGGGGAGGGATAGCATTAGGAGACATACCTAATGTAAATGACGAGTTAATGGGTGCAGCACACCAGCATGGCACATGTATACATATGTAACAAACCTGCACGTTGTGCACATGTACCCTAGAACTTAGTGTATAATAAAAAAAAAAATCATAAACTATTGAAGAAAAGTAATCCCAGCTCTTAGATTTAACATAATATTTTATCAGATTTTCTATTGATCTTTATCCTGTACATGTACCATCCTGTACATAGCATACATACTTGAGATACATAATATATCTACAATTTTGTATAGGTTCTAAAATTAAAATTATTGTGTAAATTTTTTTGTCATTAAAAATTCTTTGTCATTCAAAAAAATTCAAAATTTTTTGTCATTAAAAATTAATATTGCAACACATGGATGCCATAATTTACTTAGACTTCTCCTAATTTTTGACAAACATTTGTAAATTTTCTATTTTGTAAAAGCAAATTACACTATGGAAATTACAAACATCTAAGAAATGTTCATGATCCAAAAACCAAGATCAGTAAGAGGAACTTGAGCCTTCCCTTTACATGTGGAATACATTTGCCTTATCTATGTTTTATTCTAAAAATCCCTTTTTAAAAAATGATAGCAAAGGAATGTGAAATACATAAAACCAAAAGAGAAAGCAAATGACTGCATCCAAAAGATGTCCACGAGTTGGGAAAGAAAGACAAAGGACAGATGAATGGTTCCTATGACTTATTAGGTACCTGTGACATTCAGAGAAAGCCAAAGCATTTCCACTTTCTTATAGTTTCTTCTTGTTCTTTCAGTTTGCTACTTCCTTCCCTAAACCCCTCAAGTACATTTCGTCATGTTTCTCCTAAATTCTAGGCAATCATGCTTCAATATTCTGCTTTAGATCACACAAGATACATATATTGTCCAATTTCTTTTTACATAAGTTAGGATATGGCCAAAGTATTATCACAGGAAGACCCAAAATGCAGTGGCTTAAAGAACATAGATATTTTTTGCTCTCTCATGTGACAGGTGTGGGGAAAGCAGTGGTCAGCAAGTTACTCTGCCACATGTGATCATTCACAATGCTGGGTTCCTCCCATTGGGCTGCTCAACCATCCTGTGGTCACTGGAATCATCTGCATAGTTAAGATGACTTGCCACTAAGCCTGGGTCCCCACCAGTGAATAGGGTAGAGAAGGCTAAGAGAAGGCATGCCCAGTGCCATTAAGACTTAAGGATGGAAATAGCAGAAATCATGTCTGCTTACATTACGCTGGTGAAAACTTAATCACATGACCACACCTAACTGAAGCAGAGGCTTAGAAATGCAGTCAAACTTAGCAAGAAAGAGAATTAGTTTTGCAGAAAGCTAACAGTAGCCACCACAGTTGACTTTCTTTCTTGGGTTATACTTCACAGTCATCTAGTAATTTTCATTTGTGAGCTCATGTACTCCTGGATATACCAGTTCCTCTGTTTCCTAATGTCCTTTGGGGAAAGGCTGAACCCCAGGTGTTCATGAGGAAAGGGTGAAGGCTTGAGAATAGTTGTGAGGCAGTACCTGCCTTCATCCACTCTGCGCCACAGCAAGGCTTAAACACTGCCATCTTACCATTTGGCGAACTCCCAGATCCACACAAGCGCTTTGACCACTGATTCCTGCCATGAGAGGAATCTGTAGTGGAGTGATTGCCCCGCAGAGAGGAGAAACAAGAGCAGAATTTAGAAAGGTTTCCACCCACCTAACCACTGCCCTGCCTTGCCTCCCTAGGCTGCACAAGTATCTCTCTCTCTCTCTCTCTCTTTCTCTCTCTGTCCCTCTCTCTCTCTCTGGGGGAAGAAGAGGGGGGTTCTTGTGGAAGTTACTTAAATTATTAAGTTATGTAGGTCTTAGCTTCCTATCAGTAAAAGTGAGGTAATAATAACTACCAAAACCCATAAGGATTATTTAAGATAAAATGGCATACATATGTAAGAATCTTGCTATACTTCTGGAAACATATGAGGCAGTCAATCGGTCTTAACTATTGTGTTCCCCTATCTCACAGAGTCTCTAAAAAATGTTAGGAGATCTGAAATATGGTCTGTGACAAAGTCACTTTGTGTTTTTGGTGAAATCACCTAACCATATATGTGTAGGTAAAGTCACAGAAATCTAGAAACAGCTAGAGGGTGGACAAAACATTCTAGCAATCTCTTCTAGCCATCATCTCTAATGCAAATTGAAACTGATCAGTGTGACCTGCAGGTCTGGGTCATCATACAGACAGCCATGATCCATGTTATTTCTCAGTACTGTGTCCCAGTAAACTATGTTGCCAGATTGTTGTAGAAAGTGCGCTATCTCCTTATCAATAGAAAAGACTACAAACAACTTAGATCTCCATCACCTCTGTACTACCGGAATGTAGAGAGAAAACAGTTTGAACTATCTGTTTGAGAAAGAAACACAGACAGACAGAGACAGAGAGACAAATAGCATGCTACTCTGTTATTATTATTATTATTATTATTATTATTGTTATTATTACTACTACTATTATTTGAGACAAAGTCTTGTTCTGACACCCAGGCTAGAGTGCAGTGGTGCAGTCTCGGCTCACTGCAACCTCCACCTCCTGGGTTCAAGTGATTCTCCTGCCTCAGCCTCCAGAATAGCTGGGATTACAGGCACATGCTACCACGCCTGGCTAATTTTTGTATTTTTAGTAGAGGCAGGGTTTTGCCACGCTGGCCAAGTGGGTCTGGAACTCCTGACCTCAAGTGATCCGCCTACCTCAGCCTCCCAAAGTGCTGGGATTATAGACACGAGCCACCCTGCCCGGGCCTTCTACATTATTTTATCTGAAATGTTATTCTTCCTAAATTTCTGGTGTTAAAATATCCTTTCTCTTGTGAAATGATGATGTCAGTAGATGTAGCTGCAATTTTGTTATTTGAATGTTTTCCAAAAATGTAAAGTGAGCTACCTTTTGTGATGTTGTTTCCTATAATTTTTGAAAATCTATTGTTACAAAATTCAACATCCTAGAAACTATTACTTAATGATTGTAGAAAGATAATCCAAATTGATCCTGTGTGGAAAAAAGACAAATTCAAGAATTTTTTTGGTTGCCCAATATTTTGCAGGATTCAAAGATATTTAGTTTCATGTGCACTATGCCTGCTTTCTCTAAATATCCTTAAAATAGAGCTATTGAATTCTACTTAATTTCCATTTGTGGGAAATATTAGTGAAAGGTGTTATAAACATATGCACATCACTGTCATGTTCTGGTTTACCTTTGCCTGATATTGTCCTATGTTTCTGGCTTACACACCTTTACAATATGGGAATAATTAGACATACTAAATTAAGCATATACTGTGATTTCAGCTCCCTTTCTTTCTCTCTCTTCTCTCTCTGCCTCCCTCCTCTTTCTGTCTCTCTCCTGCCTCTCTCTCTCTCTCACTCTCCTCTATCTCTCCCTCTCTCTTGCTTTCTCTCTATCTTTTGATACTCTAGGATAGGAGTTTGCTTTTTCTTTAGAACTTTTTTCAAGTAAATCTAACAAACAAAACAAATGTAATTAGAACTGCCTCATAGATTGATGATGGGCAATGGTGAAGAGGATTGGAGAGATCTGAGAGAGCAAGGTGGGTCCTCATCAACTTGAGTCCCATATGACAGCCTCTGAGACATGACACCTAGGAATCCCTAGAGTCCAGTTTGAAAAAATCACTGCGCTAGTACAGTCAACTATCATGCTGCCTCAATTGCTTTTTCCCCCATCATTTCCTAAAGGTATAGTTCCTGACTGGTTTTATCGTGAGAAAGAATTGCCTTTTTAGCAAATGACTAAAAGATTTTAAGTGTACAGTATTTTTGTTTTTATTCCCAAATGTTCAGTCATTTTAATATCATTTGCCTCTAAACTAACACTATTAAATATAAAGAGGATTTCTTTCTCCACAATAGATGTAGGATTGATTAGAATAATTCATTATTCCCTGAAGACAGTAATACATATATATTGCAATTGTTGCAAATCATGTCGTTATCATCTTTCCTGTTTTTTTTTTCATACTGAAGCCTTGTTTTGCAAAATCAAAATTTAGTAACTTCATTAAATGCATTGCCTGATGCACCTGTTTGGACTCTGGGTATCATTTTCTTTTCTCTAACACATTTTTATTCAAGATGTGTTGAATTTTCCAGAGGCTGTCTGAGGACGTAGAGACATCTGTACCCAGCAGTTTGCTTAAACCAACAAAAAGTGTTGAAGCAAAAATCAAACTTTGGGGCATCAATTTAACCATTCCTTTTCAAGTATCTTAGATTGATGGAACATGTCAGCCCTGATACATCCACCATCATCGTTTACTACTTAGGATAACTGTTAAAGCAAAACTGACTGCACTCTAATGAAAGCTGTCACCGGGTGGTGTGAGAATCATGAAGGGAAAAGAATACAGGGAATAATATAAAAAGCTCTGATTGGAATGGAATGACTATGAGAAAAACAGTTCAAGTACCAGAAATAGTATCATGCTATGTAATTTAATTTATACAATTAACTGTGTACAACTAATTAAGCCTATTAACAAAGAAGTAAGCATCCAACGAAGAGAATATACCATCAAGCCTTTATATTCTGAACGTGGTTTAGTTGTAGGATTCCAATTTTCTGAAAAGTTTCCTTTTGTCATATGTAAATGTGCAGTGATCATTTTACTCACTTTTTTCAATGAACTTATAAATTTATATTTGAAGAACTTATTTACAAGCAAAAGGGATAGAAATAATGGGGTAGGCAAAGAGAAGGAAGTGCGACTAACAAGTGGAAATTGTTGTAAAAAATTGTGATAAACCCCTCATAAGAGCCAGTTTTTGATCTCTGAGTCTCACATCAGCTTTCCAGAATCAGATTTTTTTTAATGTGTTGGAGTGAGGGGAAGCCAGTAAGGAAAATAAACACACAAGATCATGGCCAACAGGGAACAGGATGGATGGCTTTAATATTTACATTAAGAGTCTTTGTGAGGCCTTCAAATATATTTACATAGATTTTGTGATAGATTGATCGCTGTATCCATGCCCTTTGCAATTTGACATTAAAGTTCCTCCCATCCAGAAGTAGAGATTATTTCCCTGCTTCTTAAATCTGGGCTCATCTTGTGACTTGCTTCTGCCATTGGAATACAGTAGCAGTAATGCTGTCTGATTTCAAGCCTAGTACCCGAGAGGCTTGACCACTTCTACTTACTCTCAAGGAACACTACCCTACTATATAAAACAAGCCCAGCCTAGCCTGGCCAGACAGGTGAGTGAGGCCACTCTAGACCAGCCAGACTCTAGCTAACCAACCGACAATCAGCACATGAGCCCAATCAAACCCAATGAAGCCAGGAAAAAATTAGAAAAACTAACCAATCAACCAACAGACTCCTAAGCTAAATAAATGCTTATTGTTTTAAGCCACCGAGTTTTGATAAAGTTCGTTAACAGCAATAGTTAAGTGATTCAACCTCCAAACAAAATATCACCTTCATCATCTATATGCACTTTGAGTCATTCATTTATTCATTCCCTTAGATTTTTCAGCAGTGCCAATCATATACTAACTGTTAGGTTATAAACTATTCAACAAGGATCTAATGAGCATCAACGTAGCTCTGTAAGAACTTAAAATCCAAAAATAGGTGCAGACAGGTATGATCCCAACAAGTTAATTTTCTAGTAGTAAAAACAGACATTTTGGGGGTTAAGTACAAGGGGGACAGCACAAGAGAATGTGGGGGTGATGGAACTGTTGTGTAAAGAACTCTGGTGTTAGTCACATGACTTTCAAAACCCATAGAAATGTATACCACAAAGTAAACTTTCTTACCTAATTTTTTTTCTAAAATAATATATAGGAGGAATTGAAAAGTCAGTGTAGATTTTTACAAATGCATCTAATGGTATAATAATTAAATATATAACTGCACTAAAGGAGATAGAGAAGAAAGAAGCTGAGGTAGGTAACTTTGGAAAACAGTGTTTTGGCTAGATATGGTGGGTTAAAGACCAAAGGAACTACATACGAACATTGTATTTCTGTACTCCACTTGATACTTTTCTTCATTACAGGGATATGGAAAAGTAATCTGGAAAATACTTCATATGAATAATGAGGTTAAATAAGTAAATAAATATATTGTAGGTATTAAGAGCTAGGTTTCTCACTGTCAAAGAAAGAAGTTATAAATAAAGGGAAAAGGTTTTAGAATGAAACGTGCTAAATTGTATGAGTATGAACTTAGGCTTCTTTCTTTTAAAACATATATATGCAGAAAGAGAGATATAAAAATAAAAAAATGGATATGTGTATGCATGGGTAACTACACACAAATATATACAAACTACACACAAACTAGCTCTGTCTGCTGCAAGGGATTACAAGCAGTAATATCTCAGTAGGAATGATCACACTCAGCATCCACATCTTGGTTTCTAAGTACTATTCTCTAATAAAAAGAACCAAGGCTTCTTGGAAAAATGGTTGATTCCAAGGCTGCGGTAGTTAAAATACAAACCAAGCCTGGGGCTTCTTGTTGTGCTAGAAATAAGGGTAAGGAAATACTAAAGAAATGATAGGGGCATATAGAAAGGTTACAGGAGTTAACCTGAAGGTATACCAAATGGTTAAATCCATAACAAATTGAACACCAAAGCAAATAAAAGTAATATTAACTTATACTCCAAAGAATAAAATAAGTATCCTTGATTTCAGATTTTTATTTACCTAAAATGTTTATGTATATAAACATAAATAAATGGAGCAGAAGGAACACAGCTTTTCTACTTACTCACTTATTCTTTTCCAATTAATATATGTACAAGAAATGAGGGAAATAAAAAATAGCCATTAGAACAATAATTGCTGCAGGCAAGATCCACTGATTAATGTTAAAATTAGTGAGTAAACATTCAAGAGAAACAGAATATTTGGATAATTTCAAAGTTCTTTTTCCAAAATCAATGTTTATTAATTACAAAGAGAAAAATAGTAACTTTACAGTGGAGAAACCTGACAGACATCACCTTAACCAACTGTCCAAAGTTAATTTCACAAGTAATAAAATATATCTACGTGCTGTACCTCCATATAATGCACTGAAAATGACACATTACGTTTGTGATGTTTTTCCTAATAATGTATGGCTTAAATATAGTCATGAGAAAATAGCAGACAAACCCAAAGTGAATGATGTTCTACAAGATACCTGACCAGTACTTTTCAAAAGTCTCAAGGTCATGAGAGTAAAAGAAAGACTGAGAAACTGTCATAGATTGGAGCAGACAAAGATGACATGACAAATAAATGCAATGTGCAATCCTGGATTTGATCCTGGAAGGAAAAGAATATTAGTGGATGATATGGTTTGGCTGCGCCCCCCATCCAAATCTCATCTTGAATTGTAACTCCCACCGTTCTGACGTGTTGTGGGAGGGACACACTGGGAGGTAATGGAATCATGGGGGTGGGTCTCTCCCATGCTATTCTCATGACTGTGAATTTGTCTCACAAGATCTGATAGTTTTAAAAAGGGGAGTTTCCTCATACAAGGTCTCTTGTCTTGTCTGCTGCCATGTGAGATGTGCCTTTCATTTTCCACCGTTATTGTGAGGCCTCCCCAGCCACATGGAACTGTAAGTCTAGTAAACCTTTTCCTTTGGATATGTTTTTCTTTTGTAAATTGCCCAATCTTGGATATGTCTTTGTGAAAACAGACTAATACAGTGGAAAAATCAGCATAGTCCAAACAGTCTCTTGCTAAGTAAATTGTATTGTGCAAATGTTAATTCTTCTTTTTTTTTCATTTGCCAGTTGTGCTCTGGTATGTTAGATTTTTGACATTAGGGGAAGCTGGGTGAAAGATACAAGAAAAAATTTTGCTCTATTTTTACAACTCTTCCATAAGTCTAAAATTATCTCAAAATAAAAAATTTAAAACTACATATTCATAAGTAATTTCTTCTACTAGTAGACACTACTAAAGTCTTTCAGAGTAGATCTATGGCTTTGTATCCACCAAATTCAGACAGGTGAAGTTTTAATACATATTTGTTTATGTCTATTCAGTCTGTCAAATACATCAATTGAAATTTGGACTAGATTGCCAGATTCATTAGGTCAATTAAATAATGCTAAATCTCCATCTGTGCATGATGTTACATAGACACTGATCAAAATAGATGCAGTTTTATCATTGTTCATTGCACTTGGCATTGGATCAGGAAAATATACTTTAAAAGCCCTATTTCATTCAAGCAAGTGATACTAAAATAAAATAAACCAGTAGTACATATAGTATGACAGGCAGTATGCTTGGTAGTAGGTTAAAGCAGCAGGCAAAACATATCTCATTTCTGTCCTAATATAGTTTAGATTCTATCACTGAAATTATCCAGTTCTTTCAGTTTCTTATAGATCCTCCCAGAAAATTATCAAAAAGTCTATAATAACACACAAACTTCTTAAGGGCAAAAATTCTATATCTTCTACTTCTTCTAACTCCAATGGAATGTGTTATATATACAACTTAAATTCTCAATAAATGTTTTTGGTTAGCTGATCCAGACCCAAGATGTGAACAATGCAAAGACATTTTTGTGTAGACCTATAAAGACTCTTGCATGCAAAAGGAAAAGATAGCTTTTCAAAAAAAATTATTTTATTGTTGTAAGAACACAACATGAAATCTACCCTTTTAGAAAATTTTCTGTGCAATATAGTGTTGTTAATTACAGAGATAATGTTATACAATAGACCTATAGAATGTATTCATCTTGCATAACTGAGACTTTATGCTCATTGATTAGTGACTCCCATTTCTCCCTCCCTTAAGCCTCTGGCAATCACAGTTCCGCTCTCTGATCCTGTGAATTTGGCTATTTTAGACACCTCATGTAAGTGAAATCATACAGTATTTATCCTTCTGTGACTGGCTTATTTCACCTAACATATGTTCTCAACGTTCATCCATAACATAAAATACGTCAGCAGTTCCTTTTTTAAAGTCTGAACAATCCTCCATTGTTTGTATCACATTTTCTTTATTGAAAATAAATAAAATGGGGGATAAATAGGTGTTTCCCACATCTTGGCTATTGCGTCTAGTGCTACAACAAACACAGAAGTGCTAATATCTCTTTAAGATCTTGATTTCAGTTCTTTTGGAAAAGTACCCAGAAGTAGGATTGCTGGATCATGTGGTAGTTTATTTTAATTTTGTGAGGAATCTCCACACTGTTTTCCATAGTTACTGCACCATTTTGCAGAAATTAGAACAAGGGTTCTAATTTTTCCACATCATCACCAACACGTGTTGTTTTTCATTTCATGGCTATGACTTCCAAAACACAGGCAACAAAAGCAGAAATAGACAAGTGAGACTACATCAAACTAAAAATCTTTTGCACAGCAAGGAAAACA